>NC_089808.1:29730546-30030546 GCF_029633855.1 Hoplias malabaricus
AACTTCAGTAGAGTAAAACCGGTCTCCAAAAAGACTGTTAAAATAAGAATCTATTGCATGTTGAACCAGGTTGATGACATTAAAACATTTGAGAGTCGGCTACAACCCCTAAAGATATTAATTCAAAACAGTGTTCAAAATATTTATTAATTACTAATAAAAGAAAACTGCTACCATGCATGCACAGGAATTCAGCATAAAGATTTCTGTAAAAAAAAGTACACAGAGGGGCACATAAATACCTGTAAGACAGAGAATTGAGATTACCTGCAGGTGTGGATCTTGCACTATCCTGGTATGTACAGTCAAATTCAAATAAGTATGTGTGTGTGTGTGTGTGTGTGTGCGTGTGCACTCTAAGAGCTTTGTCTCTCCCTAGTATAAGTAGTGCAGGTAAAAGTTATCCTCCAATATCCCACCTAGTTACGCCCACATACAATACTTTCCTCAAATTGTTGTAAGAGACCCCTCCCTAACACCAGTGTTTTCTACATCTTTTTTTCCCCTCAATTTTCTTTGCTGGTTTCTCCAGCCTCATTGATTCTCTGTTGTATGAACCCACTGCTTTGAAGTGCAGGGAGAGGACATTGACAGAGGAAATCTAAAAATTGCATTTCCAAAATGAATAAAATAATGGAAACACTATTACAACATTACAATGTTTCAGGTAACCAACCTCAGTATCCCACTAGAACCCACATGCACTGTTTTTGGGCTATCTACTATCTATGTGCCTTTGTGCGAACACAATTGAAATGTTTAGTGTGTGTACTGTATTAAACTTTAATACCCTTAAAGACCAGATTCTTTCTCTCCCTATTTTTTTTCTCTTTTCCTGCTTTCCTGTTCCAAATTTCATACCAGAGATGGCATCTTAAATCAGTGACTCAGACTGGACTTACTATCGAGTTGTACACTGGATTACTTGAGACTTCAGATTTGAGCACAGGGAACAAAATAAATAAATTAGAATTCTAAGCAAACAACTGAAAAACCTGCCTGCTTTGCCTAATACTGCATAATAATTACTGCACTGTGTTCTCTTGAAACTTGTAGTAGCTTGAGTGTTACTTCAAACTGAAAAAAAAACCTTTGATGAGCAGAATGAGGCACTACAAACTGTAAATTTGGTGTTCATAATGGAGAAACAAAACAACATGAAACAATTGGCTATGTCATTTTGGAAGTCGTCACTCCTGTAGCTAATGTTTTAGCAAGTTACAGCCCACCAGGACACTTTGGCGGGGCCAACAAGTATTGAAAACCGGTGAGCTGAGCTCATGATAGGCATGAGCTCTGGGTGGATTGGTAGGTGAGCTTTAGTAGTATATTTGTATATAAGATGTTGTTTTTTCAGGTGGGCTGCTCAGACCTTATGATTAGACTCATCCTGGTCCCATCACTGACCTGGAGGGCATCATTGTTTTGATGCCAACATTGAACTTGTGGGTAAAATGTGCTGATATTCAGATGCTGTATTCATAGACCCTGCATGTGTGCAACAGATTTCACATGGGTGAGTTATTAAATATTGTTGCTGTCCCATTAAAACATTTACCTCCAAAAAAAGTCACTTTACAGGAGAAGGAAAAAAAACCTTCTTAACTTTCAATGGAAGTGATGGTAAAAATATTTTCATTCATTCATTATCTGTAAGCGCTTATCCAGTTCAGGGTCACAGTGGGTCCAAAGCCTACCTGGAATCATTGGATGCAAGGCAGGAATACACCCTGGAGGGGGCGCCAGTCCTTCACAGGGCAACACACACACACATTCACACCTACAGACACTTTTGAGTCGCCAATCCACCTACCGACGTGTGTTTTTGGACTGTGGGAGGAAAGCGGAGCACCTGGAGGAAACCCACACGGACACGGGGAGAACACACCAACTCCTCGCAGACAGTCACCCGGAACGGGAATCGAACCCACAACCTCCAGGTCCCTGTGTGACTGCGACACTACCTGCTGCGTCACTGTGGCGCTCGTAAAAAGATTTTATTCTAAGTAATTTTGGAGCATTTCTATTGATTCATTCATCATGAAAAATGATTCAGTAAACTATTTAAACTTGTTTAGAATTATTAATCTACATAAAACTTATTGTATGAAGTGCTTCAGTTCTTCCAAACCACAAATGTTCTCTACGAAAAGCCTGTCAAATCTTACAGTAGATTGTACAAACATAAGCCTGCAAATAATAATAAGGCATTGGACATTTTTAATCAAGACTAATTCTCTAGTCAAGACTCATGATTGGATATATAAACTTCTATACGTCTTGGCTGATTATATTTGGGGTAAGGCATAAACTGTGTAAAGGTTCTCTGCAACAGAACTGAACATAGAGAACAGTGAGTATGAGAATCCTTACTACAATAACTAAGTCACACACAAAATACACTTAATCCCACCATTCTCTAACATTCACAACTCATGATGTCATCGGAAAAGCAACGGGTGACATCATGTTGCCACCCTGCTCTTGAAGGGTCCCAGTGGCTGTGTCACAACGTCTCATACAGCTGAACTGATCAGTCTTGAATGTTTAAACAAGGCTCAACTAAGCCATAACTATTCTTCCAGACACATCATATATGATACTGCTATGCTATTGTGTAAGACATTATTACTGTATTATTTTCATTACATCAAGCTCTACTTCACCATAAATAAACAAATGTCCACACATAAGAGAATAGCTTCTTTTCTAAGGAGATTAGAGAAGACTTCACTGACCGGGCAAATGGGCAAGAATGTGAATGATAGCACATTATGTTAGAGAGGGGAAAACTGTTGTCATACTCTCCTTTGTCGTCATGGTACCAGTAATACCAGCTTAAAGTTGAAGCGGATGTATTAATATCTTTTTACATGCGCTCATGTTTCCAGGATACAGTGCTTCAAAACTATGCAAAAATAAAAACAGAAGAGGCCAAATGTTGTTCTGGAGACTTGAGTCATGTAACTAAAATTAGCACACTTTAAGAAGTTAATCTAATTGTTCTATAATATAGCCGGTAATGATCTTTGGCAAAGACAGGTAAACGCGTGAATGGTAAGAATGAGCTGGGAAAAGGGGAAGGAGTGCACTTAGTACAGCTGATGAGTTCATCTCGCTCAGAGCAGTCCATCAAACACATTAGTGAAGTGTAATTGTGGGCTTCGAGAAGAGACTTTCCACTTCATGTTTATTGACAAATTGTTTATTTGAAAGAGAAAGATTTAAGAGCTGTAAACACCTAGTTCTTACATGAGTAAGTCCATTGCATTTGCTTCTGAACTCCAGGAGAATCAAGTATATAAAATGGAAAGGAAAATATACACCATGTTTCTGTATTTAATATAATATATAAAACTGAAGAAACGGCTGGTTGTAGGGTACTAATATCTTACACATCTGAGGTCAGGGTTAGAGTTAAATGGAAATGAAATACTACTCCCCCAAACAAACAAACAAACCAACCAACCAACCAGCCCAACAACAAACACTATTCAAAACTTTAATCCCCTGAATAATACATAAAAACAATGAACATGGTATCTTTTGTGTTGTAGCTATTGTATCATTTTTTGCTGCCAAAGAAAAAGGGGAATACATTTCTGGAAAAAAAAATTACAATCATTAGTTTTTTTATCATTACAAAAATAAACTTACTAAATACATTGCAGATGCTTGTGGCATAAATGGACCGTGTGCAAGGGTAAGCAAGTGAGGTGAGGAGGGTCAGCGTGCACATACGTTCAGGGTGCAGTGCGTTTTCTCACCTGGCCAGTCTGCTGAGAACCCCAGGCTTTTCTGTCACTATAGATTCAAAGTCAGATGTCTCAGAAGCATCCTGCTCCACTGCTCAAAAGACAAATTCCAAGAATTATATTGTGGTTTCCTTAATAACTTCATTAAAATGTACTTTCTCAATGAACTGTCAGTAATTAGCTGGCAATCTGCATGATAGTTCATACTTTCAATCCTCTTGCTGTTGTCTTATGCAGTAGGAAACTGAACCGATAAAACACATTTTTTTTCCAGAGTAATAGTCTATGTTCATGTGCAATAAACCATGTTAATCAATTAATATTTTTGTAGTTTAACTCATAAACACAGCCATGTAAATAACAATACCAACAAATTATAGCCAAGTTTGCTTTTATCAGAGGAAAAGATTAAAAAGCTTAAACCTATCCATTATCATTTTTTCTTGTATTTCTTATAATCCCTCATTTTTATAGTAATCTGAAATTGAGTCACTGATTTCTTATCAAAATAATGTGTCATTATTATGTTGTTACATACTGATTATCTACACATCTTAAAATACCAGGTGTGGATAAGCACCAGAGTTAGGGTTAGAGTGAATGTTAGATTTAAGATTCACTGGATTTCCTGAACAACCGAACAGACATTTAGATACTAGTTAGTCGTAATGTACACATCAGCGCATCATGAAGGGGCCGTTCAATGAAACTGTTACCTAACAATAAGTGGTTATTACGAAAATACTTTATCATGACATAAGTGGCATGAGAAATGGCTGCAGAACACAAGGTGAAAAGTGTTAAAGTGACATTTATGGTGAGTACGTGACTCATCCTGAATCGCTGGGTTCTTGGCACCTGGAACAGCCTGGGAAGGCACCTCTGAATCAGCATGTAACTGTGAGAGAAAGAGAGTGTGACTGTGACCGTGTGTGAGAAAGAAAAAATAACAGATGATGGATGTATTTGCTCTTAAATCTATTGCTGTTTAAATAAAACCAAAATGTGGCTGCCTCTCTTATTTTTATTCTTCAGTTTCTATAATTAACATAATGGAGCTAGTTATGCCACCTGAGTGGGCTAATTTGTCAGGTTGTTTGCCTTCCGGGGGCAATAAAGCATGTTAAAACACTAAATCACAGATAAGGATTGTGTATGAGTAATAGACAGAACACCTTGCTCGTGTATACACACCTCATCTCCACAAACCATCCTTTCAGCACCATCAGCCAGGTAAGGGGACTTTCTGTGAGACGGAGAGAGGGAGACAGACAGACAGAGAGAAATCTATTTGTTCTTTTTTTAGTTGACTCATTCAATACTTGTTCCCATTTACAGCACGTTTAACATGAAAACACAAAGCCTGTTTAAGGCATGTCTGTGAGCCCATCAGCCTAAGGCCACAAATATCATCTCAATAAGACTGTCTATTTTAGTTCTGGCAGAAAGACAGATTGTGTAAACTGTATTACTAATGTCTTCACCAGAACAAGCCTAAGGCTAACACCCCCATCTACTCAATGCTTCTGGAGAAGATTATAGTTTTAGACCAGCACTGTCAGAATGCTCCAAAGGTTCTTTAGACGCCATAAGTGAAACACGTCTGGTTTCCTAATCTGAATGTTTTTAGTTTTATCTTTTCAAGCATGTTTACAAACCTCAGAAAACGTGAACCTTGTTAAACGTATTGTGTGTTCTGAAATTTTCTTTAGCTACAGTGAGGTTATATCTTTGCCAGATTGCCCAGCCCTAATGTAGAGCAACTGAAGATTTTTCCTAGAAATTTTTATTTAAATCACAAATGATTTACAAACCTTTATTTTAAGATCAAACGTGATATGTGGGTTTTTCCTCGGCCCACCACAAAACGGATATAAATGCAAATTGGCAGCATTTGTCAAAATTGTCTTTGCTCATTTCGCATGAGAGGTTTTTGTAAAAGCGAAACGATTAAATTCAGCCTGCTGGCTGAGTGATAGTTTGATTGAGATGGCGCCGTGTTCAGCCTCCTCCGCTGGACTATTTCATAACTACAGCTACATATCTGATCACTGCAGTCAGTGTGACAGATTAGTCTACAATGTGTTCGTAGCTCATACAAATGTCACCTCAAGCTCTATCTGCTTACTGTCTGCTCACACTGAAGTCTGTTTTCTTAACATCATGTATAAACATTTTCTGAGTATTTTCAGGTTTGTCTGTGTCTGTTTATTAGAAAAAGATTCTCTGTGTGAAACATTAAAGATACTAATATGTTCTAAATTCTAGACTCTAGTGGTTTCTTTAAGTGTTACCACATTACGAGGGTATGACAAAGATCCACAGTGTAAAACTAATCTGCGTTAAGTCAGAAGATGATGAATGACATCATTAGCACTGAATTTGTACACCAGGATTTAGTTGTAATGCTGAGTTTGAGAATGAAAATATTGGAATAACAAAACGCTTTCAGTGATCTCTAAAAATGAGGCAACTAGCAACTAACTAGATTATTAGTTTCATTATTACTGATATTATGTAATGTGTATTTAAAAATATACTAAAAATAAAATTATGTATACTTAAAAATAAAGGTGCTACAAAAGGATCTTTGAGCAATGCCTTTTGGCACTTTTGGTTCCATAAAGAATCACTTTTGTTTAAGAAATGCATGGGTGTGAAGAACCTTTTAAAGGTTTAAAAATCACCTCATCACCCCCTTTTAAGGTTTTTACCAAATTAGCAAAACTTTACCAACTTATTAGCAAAAACGGTTATTTTTGAACCAAAAGTGGTTCATCTATGGCATCAAAAAGGCTCAAAAAACCTTTTGTAGCACCTTTATTTTTAAGAGTGTACAAGCTGTTTTGCAAGATTATATTCAATTTACACTCTATGATAATACTAATTTTAGCAAATCAATATGTGTATTCATTTTCTCTTTGAGGTGCACATTATATATAGCAGCTCCGCCTGTTTGGAAAGCTGGGACATATGAAAGGTTTACCTCTAATCCCTTTAGCACACATTTTAAAATACAGCCTCAAATCAATAATAGTTTATCCATATGCCCAGCATATTTTGGTTCAGTTTGTTTTGCTTGTACTGACTGCTACTTATAAGGAGCTTCTCTTACTACTTCACATACATTGAGCACATTTATAATTTATATAGGTATTTGACTATAATATGTCACTGCACATTTTCTTTTTGGCCTGTGAAACTGTAAAGTAGCTTGAAAATGTGCCAAGAGAAGGACAGGAAGTCGTTTTAAAAGGTGCAGGAAGACAAATACAAAAGGCGAACGGAGGATGAAGTCACCTACAGGACATACTCAGGATGGTATATGGCCACCATGCTGTGAGGGTTGTCCTGACTCAGAGCTCCCTCTTGTGATGGCTCTGCTCTCCTGTGCTTGTGTTCAGGTGGTGAGGTTGAAGGAAAATGTGTACTGTTCAGTGTAGCCCTTGTATCCTGCATTGTGGAGTGAGAGATATTTAGTGCAAGCATAAATCATTTCTAAAATTCTTGTAATGTGATAAGATAAACTAATGTGAATATTGAAAATGATAATATTAAATGTTATAGCAACACTGGAACAATTTCTCACTGGAGAAAAAAAAAAGTTTCTGAGCATGCCATGGATATTCTCTGTACTTACAGGACACTGGAGAACCGTATGTTTCATTACAAAAAGAAAGCAAAATTAAGCCTGCATAATATTAATAATAAATATAATACAGTAAATATTAATTTTTAATGATGCCTATAATGGTGTTTATCATTTCGACTTATATATTAAGATGTGTTTATTATGAAAATGCCCTGTATTTTATATTGCCTTCATTTGCAAGTTGATATCAGCCAGTGCAATACTTGTATAACAGAACGCTGCAATATACACATGCTCCCTATAAATAAAATAGTTTTTGTCAAAATAATGCCAGAGTTTTACCCCTTTGATTCACTAAGTACCCAGTAAACATTTAGCCTTTGATTCAACGTTGAAATAACGTAATGACTTCCGTCTAATCCATATTCTCTTAAGGTTGAAAATGAAAGTTGAAAAGACGTCCAAACACAGACATTGAAAAGACGACTATTAGACATATTTTGGACGTCCATTGAAGTTAATAATTGGTCCCGAAATAAATTACTTGTATAAAACGCGTTTTGGACGTCCACTGACATTATCGATTGGTCACCACTTAACTAACTTATAAAGATGGATTTTGGACGTCCATTGACGTTTAAAATATGTCCTTGATGGACAGACTACTTTTAGACCTATTTTGAATGTCCAGGGACATTCCTTGTTTACTGGGTAAGTTTTAATGTTACAAGACATATTGTAGCAGTAGTATGTAGCAATATTATCACAGTAGTGTTTTGCAGCACTTTTCACTGTTCTTGCATATATAAATAGTCAAAAACATTTGCAAAGAAATATTACAGATGTTCAGTGATGCAGAGTTATCACTAGACTGTTCTCCTTTTGTATGAAGCACAGAAAAGTTGTCAGCAATATGTGCTTTGATTGTTCTACATCATAATTTAAAGTAAATTCCTAAGGAAAGTGAGTTATCATATATTATCTCTAACATTTAGACTGAAATATTCTGTGGTCATAGAGATGCTGCAACTGCTTAGGCGAAAGGGTTTGTTTACAAATGTGTGATTGATGCCTTAGCTGTCAGGCACACACTGTTTAAAAGTTCCTTATGTCTTTGTCACAAGATGCAAGCTAAGTGATGAGAAGTACTCACTGGAGGGTCCCAGTCATTTACATGATTCTCTGGAAGAAAAGAACAGATGCAAGAGCTAATTAACATCCTTCACTACACTGTTTAAGCCAGTGTAAACAGAGGAAGGTTGCTCACCTCTGTGCTGAGGGACTAGCTCATTTGTCTCCACATAAAGCGTGATGAGGAAAGGGTAGGCCGAAAGCTTCACGTCTCCCTTCTTAAACCTCAGCTCTGACACACGCTCCCACCTGCTTTTATCTATATGTAAGGTATTACAAAGGGGTAAGCAATAATCCTGAGCAACATATTACAACTTAAGCTAAGAGTAAGCATTCATTTTGCTGTGAATCTAGAACCAAATTAGGAATCTATATCTGAGGTTATCTGACACTGGCCCCTATTTTAAAACTCTTCAACTCTTGGGTGACTTTCTCTTCATGCATGGGTCCTTACGCTGCCTAAATTCAGTTATGCTTCTTCTTCACCTCGCATGACACTAATTTTGACTTAAATGTTCCTCTTTTTAAAGTAACAAATATACATTTATTAAATATCCATCCATCCATTATCTGTAACCGCTTATCCAATTTAGGGTCGCGGGGGGTCCAGAGCCTACCTGGAATCATCGGGCGCAAGGCGGGAATACACCCTGGAGGGGGCGCCAGTCCTTCACAGAGCAACACAGACACACACACATTCACTCACACACTCACACCTACGGACACTTTCGAGTCGCCAATCCACCTGCAACGTGTGTTTTTGGACTGTGGGAGGAAACTGGAGCACCCGGAGGAAACCCACGCGGACACGGGGAGAACACACCAACTCCTCACAGACAGTCACCCGGAGCTGGAATCGAACCCACAACCTCCAGGCCCCTGGAGCTGTGTGACTGCGACACTACCTGCTGCGCCAGTTTAGGGTAAAAGATATCTTTGAAAAACATACATGGAAAGATATTAAAATGCTGGGTGGTGAATGGGTGAAGATTGTCCAGGTTCATAAGCACAGCACGTACAGCATTCTGTAAGACAGTGAAGTAGACTTTCATTTTTGTTTTTAAAGTTCATATTCAGTCTGATTCAGTCTTTGTTTAAATTTCTGTGTAACCTCTAGCTCCTCACTGACAAAGTCACTCTCCAATATCTCTTCTTCACAACTACGAAAAAAAAAATGTAAGCGAGGGTAAGATTACATTTTACATCTCTATACCTAAAGTCTTAAGACTAAAAAGTATTTTATATTTTCTAAGGGCTAATTACATCACACAAATGTGTTAATTCCAAAATAAAAGCAATTTTTATGATGATATTTTTTGTGATGTGTTGTTGGTAGTATGCTTAACAGCTGTCACCCAAAAAAAAAGTCATATAAAAAATGGTTACACGTGAATGTAGAGCATATTGGAATGCAACGCTTAAATTATAGTTTATCTGTTTCTCGGATCAAAATATGCGTGTACACTGGCCCATAATACAGTGGATTGTGATTACTATCTGTACTGGCATGTATGTTTGCTGTAGAAGGTCACTATCATTTTGAAGAGAAATTTAACAGGTTTGCTAATCTTGCCTGATTCTGCTGCCTCGTCTTATTTTAAACTTGTAGACCTGTTGGCCGACCAGAAAGAATCTGGTTTCAGGGACAGGGAATGAAAAGCCCTGAATTGGCATACCTGCTGTGGAGAAAAAAAAACCTCAAAAACCTTAAACTATTGATGATAATCATCCTCATTAATGGTTCTCATATTTTATGTCACTCACAGTCCTGTGGTATTAGCTAAGGTTAGCAAAGCCCATCACATATCTGTGCTTATTTCATGTGCTTGATGCTAACAAATGTGACATGCAGAAATTTTTATTTTTAAAAATTACATTCTTAAATAATGCAACATTTTAATTAGTAAAATGACGATATACCATAAAATGTCGAATAACGACGATTCTATTTTGAAACTGCAGAACTGAACATACCAATTACCGGCTGAAACACAAATAGCGTCTTATTACCTACATAGTGCACTATGTTTTTCAAGAAATGATTAATTCTACACCGACATTTTACACAATATTTCCAGACAGGGTTAATAATCACATGACTATATACCAATGAGCTCACTGTTAGAAACAGAATAAACTGTCTGGGAGCAAATACAGTTTTTATAGCCTAGTAAGTGTAGTATGTAGGGCACAAGATGTGATTTGAGATGTGATCCCTCACTAAGGCATTGAAATTCCCGCCATGTCGTTGCCACCTGATTGGTCAATCGCTCATCCAGTCAGCTGTGGCTCTGCTGCATCACTATGATGACGAGCTCCTGAGTCATACCCACATCGTCACATGACTAAGGTAAGAGAAGTCTGAACATGATTATTAAACACTAGACGTGATGTTGGAGTTTATTCACATTTTTTGTGTCATTTGTTTCAAGTAGTAGAAATGTACACTCATACGAAGCACTTATATGAGGGGTGCAAAATGTGAACTGTGAAAATATTATTCGAAAAACATTCACGAGTTCGTTAATTTGAAAGCATTGTAGACTGAGCTACCCAGTCACTTGCTGTTATTACTTTAAGGTTAGAGTCCTCTGATTTAGGTTTAGGGTTTACTTTCACCGTAAAACATCCTCTGTGCTTTAAACAGCAAGCCGTATTCGCTTTTTATTCCACAGCTTCTACATGTGGATCAAATCCACAAGAATCTAGACGTGAAAACAGTAAAATTCTTGACTTTCACTGGAGTGGTTCTTTTAATACATTTTCTCAGTTTAATAAATCATTCAGTTTAACTTACTTATACTCTCGTTATAATTTATTGTTCGCTCCAGTCAGTAAAATGAGACTTCTAAGAGTTCTTAGTTCACTTGCAGGAACCAAATAACAAATTGTGGGTATTCACTGCTAAACTGAGGGCTTAATTTATTGAACTGAAAAAAATGTATAATTATATATAGGAGATGATTCATCAAATGACATGTTGACATCACAGGGGCTCTGTAGGTTCCTTTGCATCTGTCCTGGATGCAGTGGATGAATTAATTTGTCTCAACGTCTGTGTGCTTATGTTTGTCTAATTAAATGTTTGTCAATATTCTGTGTTCAGGTGCAGCAGTCCACAATGACTGACCAGGGTTCCTCAGTCCGGCTGAACACCGGGGCTCACATGCCTCTGGTAGGCTTGGGAACATACCGTCTGCAAGGTGCTGAAAACATCTACCAGGTTGTGGATGCTGCCTTAACAGCAGGCTACCGAGCCTTTGATACAGCTGCAGTCTACCGCAACGAAAAAGAGTTGGGTCAGGCCATTCGTACATTGCTGCCTAAACATGGGCTTTCCAGAGCAGATTTATTCATAACCAGCAAACTGAGTCCAAGAGACCAGGGTGTAAAGGCCAGAGAAGGCTGTCTGCAGAGCCTTGAGCAGCTGGGTCTGGACTATATTGACTTGTACCTTATTCACTGGCCTGGCACACAGGGAATAGATGTGGGGGATAAACAAAACCCTAAGAACCGCTCTCAGAGCTGGGCAACCTTGGAGGATTTCTACACAGAAGGAAAGTTTAAGGCCATTGGTGTATCAAACTACACTGTGAAACACATGCAGGAGCTCCTGAAGTTCTGCAGAGTTGTTCCAGCCATACTCCAGGTGGAGTTCCACCCCAAGCTGGCTCAGAAAGAGCTTAGGGCTTTGTGTGAGGAGAGTGGAGTTTGTTTTCAGGCGTACTCTTCCTTAGGAACTGGAGTACTCCTGACTGACCCTGTAGTTGTGGAGGTAGCAAAAGTGTGTGGGAGGACTCCAGCTCAGGTGCTGCTGAAATGGGCTTTGCAGCAGAATGTGCCTGTGCTGCCAAAATCGTCTCAGCCCGACAGAGTTCAAGAGAACGCCCATTTGTTTGACTTTGAGCTCAATGACAGTGCCATGGTGAAGCTTTCCACTTTGGATTGTGGGGAAAAGTTCTGCTGGGATCCTTCACTGGTGGCTTAGAACACAACTCAGTCTTATGACTTTTCTTCAGTGCCAAAAAATTAAACCCAACATATACATGTGATAAACAACTTCTAAATGATGTTATAGATTACCATATTATGTAGTGTAAATTTTCCAGAGAATATGTTTTAGTGGTGAAAATGAACAGAATATACCATTTTTTTTAAACACATTGCTCATCTGTTTTTTTTTTTTATATATTCATTCATTCATTCATTATCTGTAAGCGCTTATCCAGTTCAGGGTTGCGGTGGGTCCAGAGCCTACCTGGAGGGGGCGCCAGTCCTTCACAGGGCAACACACACGTTCACTCACACCTACAGACACTTTTGGGTCGCCAATCCACCTACCAACGTGTGTTTTTTGGACTGTGGGAGGAAACCGGAGCACCCGGAGGAAACCCACGCGGACACGGGGAGAACACACCACACTCCTCACAGACAGTCACCCGGAGTGGGAATTGAACTTGGAGCTGTGTGACTGCGACACTACCTGCTGCACCACTGTGCCACCCTTTTTTATATATGTAGAAGTTAATTTAAATTGAATGGGTGTAGATGATTAGTATTTTGAGAATCTTACAGCCATTCATGTGAATATGGAAACGAGAAGGAAAAACAAACCCCCCAAGTGCTTCAGAGCACATGACTGCAGCCAAAGAGAAAGTCCAAAAATAGAATAAACCCACAGATAAATCATGTCCATTTCCTCAGAGTGAGAGAATTGAGGATGAATGGTTAATTTTCTCCATGCAGACTTGGGCAGAATACACCAAACTTCTCACAGAGAGTCACCAAGTGCAGGGCTGCTCCAAATGAGAGAAAAAAATAAATAAATAAAATTTGTAAAACACAAACTTAACACAAATTGTTGTTTTTCAGGTTTTTATTTCTGAAGGTAGCGAGTAACTAAAATAAGAAATATTTATAATCTGGAAGTGGTAAAAGCAATAGAAGGCAGTTCAGATTTACATTTTCAAGTAACATCAGTCATACATACATTGTGCTAATGAGTAATTATTGTTTTACCAACTCTAGTGGTTTACATGGGCACTCATGCCTTTACATTACAGATAGAACTCTTATGGCTCACAGATAGAAGTCTGAAAAACAAGCACAAAATTGTTCAAAGTTCATTTTTACAACCTTGTGTTCACCATAGAAATGTACAAATATAGTCACATTGCTTTTACAACCAGTTTTAAAAAGTCATTAATTCAAGCAAAGTTCATTTATAATGTTTTTTTATTATTGTCTTAAGGGCTTTTAGGTTTGTTCGTTAAAAAAAAGATCTAAAACATACTTATGAAAGACAAAATCAATTAAAATGACGATTCAAAACGTAAAAACAATGACATTGTCCATAATCATTTGCTTAGATTCAACTGGTCCATATCTGAAACTCTTCTCTTTAGTACTGCCATAAAAATGGCAGTGAGAAACAGTGCTGAATGCTTCTTTTTGGACTAACCCGTCATTCTCAAAAACCGGTTTGTATACATTTCCACTGCTGTTGAAGAGAGTTCCTGAAAGTATGACTGTCCCAGTAGTATTCACCTATTTAAGGCAAAGGTTTAAACCCAACGAGGAGACAGTACATTAGTCCTCAGCTTCTGTCCACTGGCACTCAGTCCATCCTCTCCATCCATCCTCTGAAGTAGTGTGTATATATAAACACTATGTCAAAAACATTGCTTTCATTATCCTCTTCCTCCATTGTTCCATCACTCTGAGGGACGGGTATCTGGGGCTTTTAGGCTGCTGCTGGCCTCAGAGTCCGACTCTTTGTGGCTCCAGAGAAATGCTAACCAGCTGGGAGAGGTGTGCATCTGACTAGTTGTACTCGCACTGTTCACCCTTTTCATCTTCATCTAAATAATGAGTTAAAAAAATATTTAATTAAAAATTTTCATTGACTTAACCTTCTAATGTGACAATACATGAAAGAAGCAGTATATATTGCTTTCACAAATTTGTAAAAACTTAAAATAATTGGGTGATATCAGGAAACAAACTTTTATCTTCTCCGCTTTCACAGATTTTATGATGGTAACTTCTTTTTTGTTTTAGTCATTTTCATATTTTGCTTTGTAGCGTGTGTTGAAAATAATAAACATAAAATGTTAGAATCATTGGCTTTTTACTTAACTATTTCTTTAAAAAGGGGACTTGTACACCTTTTTCTACAAGTTAACACACTTTTTATCATGTCTTTTAAATAATTTGTTGTTGTGCAAAGCTGTCTAGCAGTTCTTACCCCTTTGTCTAGTAAAGTGTCAAATTCATCGCTCATTTTCCTCAGCTGTCGGCCATATTTCTTAGCTGCCCATAGAGCAGGAGGTGCTGAGGTGCAGCGGCGGCGAAAAGAATCTCCATCACCTGCTCCAGCTTCTTGTCTTCCAACCCCAGATTCCTGAAGAGCCTCCTCATTCATAGAGTATTTTCTCTGCTTTGGCTCTATTACAAGTAAAGCACAATAACATAACTCATTATATTTGCTGTACAAAGGTACAGGAGGATTCTGTATTACATTTCTAAGTTTATTCATGCAGCCTGTTATTACACATTTCAATATGTTTGATACTGATGTGACACAATGATATTAATGGTTAAAATGATACAGGTGATTTGTTACTTACAAAAAGACATGATTTGATTGTTAATAGGGAGCACAGTGCTGTGTGTGTGCAGCCTGGATACAGAATTGAACAAGACATCCTGTACATTTCCCACAGGCCCTTGCCTAGACACTGACTCACCTTTGAGTCCCCCTGGAACCAAGTGTTGCTTGCCAGACGGCTGGGGCTTAGCTCTCTGACGGACCGATGGCTGCTCTGCCTCTTCGAGTCCGTCAGATGAATCTGACTCATCAGATATTGTGAATTTATGATCCATTGTGAAAATTACACCTAGAACAAAATGCAGGCAGAGATTCAGCATTACTAACAGCAACAAAATATTTAAAATCAAATACTAATACTTTTTCCTTTTTGTTTGTTTTTATGTACAGAATGAAATTACCTTTACACACAGAAACTAGCCAAAATGTTGAATGCTGGTTTAGATAATGGCTCATGTAAAATCAACAACAAATGTATGCCAAAATGGGTCTTCTCATTCCCACCATCACTTTGTGATAGCTTTATTAATTTTATAAATACTTGTGTTAAAACCTAGTTAACAACAAACAAACTAAATTAGTAGTAGTTTTCCAAGTAATATATAAATGGTGTTTCATTGAAAAAACATTCCTTGTCCATTAAAACAAAAACCATTTTAGTAATACAGGGTTTTGCAGAAACATAAATGATTCAATTATTGTCTTTAACCGCGTATCCAGATCAGGGTCACGGTGAGTGCGCAACAGAAATAATATCCGACTTAGTGCCTGAGACAGTCACTACATTGCTATAGTGTTTCTTGCCACGCGCTGTAATCATGGTATGGTGATATCTGAATAGTATAATGTCACCAATTTCACATCTAAACAGACATTCCTCATTTTATGTTTGTGCCTTGCTCTTTCCATCAATGTCTTCAAATAATGTCTAGATTACTGGTCTCGGTGTGATCTTATCATCTGCAGAAATAATTACTGTTCTTTGCTCGATACCGAGTTGTTTCTACGTAGTACCTTACACTCAACATACAAACTCAATTCCCAAAAAAGTTGGGTTCCTTTGCAAAATGTAAATAAAATGCTTTGTCGTTCAAATAACATCATTACATTTAACTGAAAACTGTACAAAGACAACATTTCAAGTGTTATACATTTTTAAAATTGTTTTTAAAAATGAATTTGAATTTGAAAATGTTTTTGAATTTGATGCCAGCAACACCTTTCAAAAAGTTTTGGATGTGGCAAGAAATGGAATTTTAATTGAAGGATTGTATGTAAGTAGCTTATTTTACTGACAAAATATTTTGAAGTAAAAGAACAAGTTGAATAAATATTATTGAATGAATAGCCTACTTACTAAATTATAAGTGGCTTATATTGTTGTGTGTGCAATTGTACCAGTTTGTACTTTCAAAAAGTGAAAGGTTCATCTCTACCCACACAAATAAATTCATCACTGTGGAAAATGTATTTATTAATAATAAATAAATAACCCAAAATCAATCCAAAAACTTTAAGTCTTAAACTAAAAATAATATTTATTATTCAATGAATAATATTAGTATATTTTACTTTCACTTTAGAATTTCAGAATACACTTTGTGTCTGAAAATTCAGATTAAAATGCACTCCTCTTATACATCCGGGACCCAGAGAAAGAGCAGCAGAGCACAATGAACAGAGGAGGAGGACCCAGTGTTTGACTGTAACCAACTAACATGAGTTAAATTTGCCATAAAGCATTGGTCTTAAGCCTGATTCACACCAGACAAGACAATGCTGCACAAAATTTTGAATTAGTGAAATGATAAAACTACAAAACAAACCTTTGATTTTTATGGCTGGTTTTAAATGTGGCACTACTGGCACACACTATGGCTCTTTGTGTCTATGATACACTATACTGCCGAAAGTATTCACTCACCAATGCAATTTTTATTTAATTTAATTAATCCAATCCACATTTAATTCAAGTGTTCCAATCACTTCCATGGTCACAGGTGTATAAAAACAAGCACCTAGGCATAGAGACTCTCAGGAGCTCAGTAAATTCCAGCGTGGTACTGTGAAAAGGATGCCACCTGTGCAACAAGTACAGTCGTGAAATTTCCTCACTATTGAATAATCCACAGTCAACTGTCAGTGTTATTATAACAAAGTGGAAACACTGGGGAATGACAGAAACTCGGCTGCGAAGGTCACAGACTTTCTGCAGTCAATCTCCAAACTTCATGTCACCTTCAGATTAGCTCAGGAACAGCGAGTAGAGAGCTTCATAGAAAGGGCCAACCAGCTACATCCAAGCCTTACCTCACCAAGCACAAAGTGTCTGATGCAGTGGTGTAAATCTTGACTCTGTAGCAATGGAGGCATATTCTCTGGAGTGATGAATCATGCTTCTCTATCTGGCAATCCGATGCATGAATCTGGGTTTGGTGGGTGCCAGGAGAATGGTACTTGTCTGATTGAACTGTGCCATGTGTAAAGGAGGGGGGATTATGATGCGAGGTTGTTTTTCAGGAGCTGGGCTCTGCCCCTTAATTCCAGTGAAATGAACTCTTAATGCTTCAGCATACCAAGAGAATTTTTATGTTTTCATGTTCACAACTTTGTTGGAACAGTTTGAGGATGGCTCCTCCCTTTTCCAACATGACTGTGCACCAGTGCCAGATCAAGGTCCATAAAGACATTGATGAGTGAGTTTGGTGTAGAAGAACTTGATGGCATGCACATATTCCTAACCTCAACCCAACAGACCACCTTCGGGATGAATTAGAGTGGAGACTGTGAGCCAGGCTTTCTCATCCAACATCAGTGTCTGACCTCACAATCGCACTTCTGGGAAAATGGCCAAAACCTCCCATAAACACACTCCTACACCTTTTGGAAAGCCTTCCCAGAAGAGTTGAAGCTGTTATAGCTAGAAAGTGGGGACCAACATCATATTAAACCTATGGGTTAAGAATGGGATTTCACTCAAGTTCCTATCTGTGTGAAGGCAGACAAGTGAATACTTTTGACAATATAGTGTATATAATTATATATTTACCCATTATTCCTGTTAATAGTGTGCCGGGGAAACACGGTGTGTTAGTAGTCACTCGTTTTAAACCTGCCATTAAAAGCACTTGGTACCAAAGTGTTATTGTAATTGTTATTTGGACATGTATAGTGCTTTTCTAGACACTCAAATCATTTTACCTTTTTGGGACATTAGGGAGTCACCTCAACCCACATGAATAAGCAGCATCCAAGTGAATGAAGCAACAGCAGCCAATCTGCACTAGTAAGGTAACCACACATCAACTGTGAGGCATGAGCAGAGATGAGAGGGAATGACTGAACCAATTTTTAAAGATTGGGGTGTTCAGACAGACTGAAGTGGCCACAGGAGCAGATTTTAGGATACTGGCCTAACACAACTTCTTGAAAGGAAAGGCCCAGGCATATTTTCTGACCTCAGGAGAGTCAGGACCTAGATTTTACGCTTCATCCAAATATCAGTGCCATTTATTCTGTACAATGACCCTGTCATTGCTCTCAGGCATTGGGATACAAACAGATTACAAGACAGTGCAGCCTTTTCACCCCACCTGCAGCCATCCAAGATTTCCTAGATGTCTCATCCCAATCTTAATTAAGTGGACTTGCATGTTATAAGGGCGGCACGGTGGCGCAGCAGGTAGTGTCGCAGTCACACAGCTCCAGGGGCCTGGAGGTTGTGGGTTCGATTCCCGCTCCAGGTGACTGTTGGTGTGTTCAGGAGTTGGTGTGTTCTCCCCGTGTCCGCGTGGGTTTCCTCCGGGCCTGGAGGTTGTGGGTTCGATTCCCGCTCCAGGTGACTGTTGGTGTGTTCAGGAGTTGGTGTGTTCTCCCCGTGTCCGCGTGGGTTTCCTCCGGGTGCTCCGGTTTCCTCCCACAGTCCAAAAAACACACGTTGCGACTCGAAAGTGTCCGTCCGTCCGTGAGTGTGTGAGTGAATGTGAGTGTGTCTGTGTTGCCCTGTGAAGGACTGGCGTCCCCTCCAGGGTGTATTCCTGCCTTGCGCCCGATGATTCCAGGTAGGCTCTGGACCCCCTGCGACCCTAAATTGGATAAGTGGTTGGATGCATGTTATAATGCTCAGGTGCTATGGCCGATGGCATTTTTAATCAATGTTTCAAATACTGCAAATATGCAACTGCATTACTTCCTCCAAGATAAATGGAACCATATGCAGCACAAAATGTATTTAGTGGATGTAGTGATAGTAATCACAAAGCCATATAACCACAGGGTTTTGTTGTTAGTTTGAAACCAATCACACCATGAACGTGTCAATACTGCAGTTGTTAATTAAAATATTAAAATAAATATTAGTGATTTTAACCTGTAGAGAACCGCTCGAACTGACACTGGCTAGCTGCCTGACGTTAGCCACTTCCGCAAAACAATACGTACGATAAAGTTAACTGTTACAGGGCTCATATTTATTAAAACTACATTGTACTGTTGTAATTAACATAGAATAAGTCACAGAAGGTAAACAGCTACGGTTAGTAATAAGTCTTAACAGAATAATATACCGGCTGCACTACTGAGGGCTCAATCTCAAATACCCCGCTTCTCCCTGTGTAGTGCACTAAGTAGGTCAAAGAAATAATGGCAGGCGTTTATCAGCTTTTAAACAGCGTATACACACTCACAAAATACATTTATCTTTATATTCAATCTAGGTCACTTTCTGGTCGTAGAAGGCATGTTTTGCTAAATCTTACACAGTACACTGTGTAGTGAGCACGGACTTATTTGACATACGGCCCAAGGCTAGTGCATTTAGCAGCTAACTCGCTTAACCAAGATACTTTTTGTTGGTCTTCTTGGCTTAAATGAACTTACTCTAGCCTTGAATTTTACTCTTACCTTGGCTTGGTTTTAATAACGTGTTGTTTATTAAAGCATATTTTCAAACAGCTATTGCGTCTCTTACCGAGTTTGGAGGCTGACAGGAACAAAGTTACGGATACTCCCAGTCGACACCGTGTTTATGTTTCTGTGAACATGTCTCCACCAATCACGTCTTTAAAGGGGAAGTTCAGAGATTTTCAGAATGTCTCCAGAATTGAATCTTTAAAAATGTAAACACCATATTACAGAGACTGACATGAAATCTTGTTCATTCTACAGAAACGCACTGCTTTAATATTGTTGCCACTGAATATGAACAGAACCAGGCGGCCGAACGGTTCCGTTACGTTTACACAGCTGTTAGGAATATCTTGTCTAATGCTTGACACAGTGATGTACAAACACTGGCAAAATCATTTTGATATTTTGCAGTTTCCCCTTGAATACCATCCTAGAAGATACATACAAGGAATTGTAAGGAATTTGTCCCATTTGTATTATATCACAGATTTACAAATACCATCATCAAATATTAGAAATCAGGTCCTAATAAACGTGAAATGCATCTAATTTACTTTATCTAATTTATAACACTGTTAATGAATCAAACATTAGATACTTATATTTAATTTATTAATTTATTTATCTATGTATTAATTTAATACTGTTTAAATTAAAAAAACAGTAAAAAGTAAATTGAGCTCATTATTGTGCACTCCAGGTTTGATCTGAGGGCACTTTCTGTGAGGGGTTTGGTGTGTGATCCTCATTTCTTCATGCGTCTCCTTTAAGTGCATAATTCAAAAACACATGTTGGAAGGCGGATTCTATGCAAAACCGTTCACGTGTGTGTCCCTGTGATGGATATTAAAGTGTTTTCCTGCCTTGCACCAAATAATTTCACGTAGACTCTGGATCCACAGTGAAGAAGATGAATGAAAGCCCAAATCTATTTCTATTTTCCAACAAACACTAGATGTCAGTAATTCTTATCAGAAAAGCTGGGAATGGCTGTTTGTAATTAGATTTTTCTCAATAAGCTTCATTTTAGAGAAAACAAAGCAAAACAACTTCATTAAAAATTGTTCTGAAATGTCCAAACAATAGGTGAAAAGTGTAGTCTGTTTGGTGTGAAATGTGCAAAAATGAACGTCAAAACATTTTAAGTTACAAACAAAATCAACAGCAGAATGTGATGTTTGATTTTTTTTAAACTAAATGGTCTATTTAATTGGCTTTTGTGTAAACAATCCGCCTCAGTATCACGGTATTAACTTTACTACACTATCTACAAATCATATTACAATACGACGTATTTCTATATTTAACCACGCTGTACCACACTATTACACTACACCTCACACTACATTTCACCACATTATACTCTTCTATAGTTTCTACGTTAATAACTATTAGTAGTGCACATGTCAATGTAGTGTTATATAGTACCACATATCAGCGTTTTAGTAATGCATTTTAGAGTTAAAATAAAAAAGTGCACAGGTTAGATTAGTTCCGGAAGCAGAAACTCGTTTTTCCCTTTCAGCTGTGTGTGTGTGTGTGTGTGTGTGTTTTTCAGGTGACGCAACTGAGCTGTGTGTGTGTGTGTGTGTGTGTGTGTGTGGGAGACACGCACTCAAAGAGCCGTTAGTGAAGTAGTTGAAGATGGCGAGTGCGGAGACCGCTGCGGAGCATGAGCGGATCCTACGCGAGATTGAGAGCACAGACACTAATTGTATAGGTCCGACACTACGGTAAGTCCCCGGTAAACACACCAGACACTGCCGGCTCCTCTGGACGGTTAATAGAGCGGAGTAAATGCTCAAAAACCACTGTCTCTGTCTGTCTCTCCTCTACTCTCAGAAACTCTGGACACACTTCCCAACTACCTTCTCCTAACTTGTCATCAAGCTAGCGTGCTAAGCTGCTATTTGCCTAATAGCAATAAACTTAACCTAGTGCTCATACTGCACGTCTTTGCTTAAGTTACTCCCCAAAACCGGTCTGGAATTCGTATTAAACATTTAACGTGATGTGTTTTTATCCCTCAGACAGAGCCTCTCAATGGAGTTTTCCGTTCCACCTTAAATGGTGCAACTGTTACATTCCGAGTCATTTAGCGTTTAAGGTGGAAATGACAATTCAAACAAGGATTTAGCCAGTCTCAAGGCAAATTATGCCTCGAAGTAGACATTGATATGTTTAGTCTTTGTCGTGTTGAGCAAGCCGCTGGTTTCCCAACTTCCCAAACAGCGTTGGCTAACCGTCTGAGAAGCTGCCTAATGGTTTGGGATGAGCCATGAAATTACACGTCTTTGTCTCTACTTTTTCGCCTGAGCAGCTGATATCTACCACCTCGGTTTACGATCTTAAAATAGTGATTTATTCTGACTTGCATTATTAATTTTACCGTGCATTACTTTTAAAACTCTGCTTTTAAGGATCACTGTTAGACAACCGTGGATGAGCGACTAACTACTTTACTTTAATGGAACTGTTTTTTTTGTTTGTTTGTTTGTTTTTTTAATTAATTCAGCAAGTTGAAAACTCATGTAGTTTTTGATGTTTCCTCGGAGCAGTTTCTTAAGTTTGTCACTATATTATGCATTAGGGAGCGAGCTAGCTATATATATAAATATATATATATATAATGTATGTATATGTGTTTTTAACACAGTTTTCTGAGCTCTTAATGGAATGTCTGTGTGGACCACAAGGATCAAGTACCACAGCACCCTGTCTAAACAGTTGTTGCCTTATTTCACAGTTTGGGTTGGTAGGAGCTCCAGATGCCCAAATTAATGTGCTAATTCCCCTCACAAAATACTTTCGGTAACAGTCCACTTTGTGTTATCATGTTTATGTGTGAGACTAGATTGCATTGTATAAATGTCTAAATGCCATGCCACAAGCATATGATAGAAAAAGGATTTGAAACTAATGTTCTACTGATATGTAACCGCCTGAAATAAGGTCTGTGGAAATGCCACCATAAGCATTTTGTAGAGTCTTGTCAGAGAAGATGGACAGGAATCAACTAACGAAACAAAGCCTGGCATTTGTAGTGTTTGGTGTCTGCTAGGATACATCCTATATACACTACTTATTGGATAGTGGATATGTTATTGTGCACCTGGTATTCCACACTGTGTTTATGATCGCCACTACAAAATAGTGTGCTCTGTAAGCCTAATAAATATAGTATGGTTTCAAAGACGCATATGTCATTGTTTTTGTGTGTCAGCTGTTTTTTGACTTGCTTGTCAGCTTAGCCATGCCTGGTTACTGGGTTATTTACACCTGCAGTAGAAATACAGATTCCTGACGTTACTGCTAAAAGCTAGATGTCACATACTTAATTATTGGCCTACAGATCGGTGGTACAATACTGAACATCTTTGTCATCTTGGAGGAGATCACCAATGCTTATGTGATGTATTTGCTTGGGCCTGTTGGATATTACCGGTGGCACAGTGGTGCAACGAGTGGTGTCACTTTGACACAGCTCCAGGTTCTGGGATTGTGTGTTCAATCCCTGCCTCGGGTCACTGTCTCTCAGGAGTTTTATGTTCTCTTTGTCTTTGTCTCTTTGTCTTTGTCTCTGGATGATCCAGTATCAACCCCAGTCAAGAAAAAAAAAAACTTGTTATAGATGGATTGTCTATTCAAAAGTCTCTATAGAAAAGTGTCTGTGATGCCCTGTGACTGACTGGCCCCCTGTCCAGGTTGGGTTCTTGCTACCCCGCCCCTGTAGCTGTGCTACAGAATTTTAAATATCACATTTTATTTTAATAGTGTTTTCACAACAGGACTTAGTTACAAACCGGGTTTACAGAGATCCAGGTCCAAGCCTCTTATAAGTGGCAAGGAAAACACTCAGCACACGAGCAGTAAACCTGGAGAGGAACCAAGACCCATAAGGGGAAACCTATCTTCCTTTGATCAACACTGGAAAGCACAATAACTAACAGAAGTTAAAGTGAATGGTCAGAGATAATTAATATTATGTATTAATACTGTAAAACATTAGTTATGAGCAAGTGGGAGGAAGCAGGAGATGGTCAGTGTTTCTGAGGGAGAGTAAAAGCAGGTGCAGTGTTCATTTGGGATAAAACTGCACCTTGCATGGCCATGCATGATGATGCAGGTGAAACAAGGCCAAGATGTCAAACAAGATGCATAGACATCTTAGAAATAACATGCAGAAAAAAACATAAGAAATGGTATATTAAAAGCTAAAATAAATTTGCACTGTTTAAGCTAAAGTTTGCGTTGTTTGCACTGGTTTTTCATTCAGTATTGTTGTCAATGTGCAATGACAAATATTCAATTCTAAATGCGCCCGTAACGGGTAAAATGTCTTTTTCTCCATCTGTTGGGAGTAAAATTAGCCTAAGTCAACCATTCCCAACCTGAAAGATGCTAGTTGCAATGCACCTAATGTTACTTGGATGTACCGTCTACACTAGTATACAGTGACACTGGCACACCACGATACTGATTTTCAGCTTTAGCACAGTCTGTAGTAACATATGTGATAGATAACAAGCATTATATTCATGATACAGTCCTAATTATATTTTTAAAAGCATATTTCATACGTTTGGCTCATGCTGTCTAGGGCATAACTCTTAGCTGTGGGACAATATTTACTCTGCACTTCACATTGTTATAAAATGGCTGTTTAAAATACAAAACATAAATAGTAGGTTTCCTTTATGGAAATGTGGCTTCTCTCCAGATAACAGTCACAATGCTTTGTAAACAGAATATAATCCAGTCAAAACAAGCTATGTTATCTTTTGTGAGGCATTCTGTTTTTGCATTACATTTATATTAATATTAAAAGGTAATGATGAGAAATAATATTACAGGCTTTTTAATTATAATTATGCAGGCGTTTTCACTTTGGTTAGCAGCTGTGAAGTTTGGCATAATGTGAGTGTTTTTATCCAGGCATATCAACTTTTGTTGAACAGCTTCATATTGTTCTTTGATGTGAGAGTGAACAGTGCGTACAATATCATAATGTAATATTCATACACTGGTGGGAAGCTGTCGCTAATTTTAGTTTATGGGAGTGTGCTGAGTGGATTGTCCGCTGTATGGTGCACACTGATAAAGGCCCAGTTTCACACTTGCTGACTCGTGGCACTGAAGTGATAACTCTGGCTTTGCCCTGCCCAGTCTGCTATTTGTTGGGAGCAGGAGGACTTGATTGTGGTTAGTTTTGTGCTTGCTATATCAGTGACAATACTGACAGTTCTAAATAATTGGCTTTTTTTTTTATCAGAATAACATGCTCTTTAAAGTGAGGGGCTGTCGTCCTTTTTCAAGCCTGATAACACTCAAAATGAGCAAAATTGATCCAACAAGCATAATCCCATCTCTTTTTCTGACTTTGATGAACAGGGCCTGCTAACTTTGAGCCTTGAGTGATGCAGGCTAAACATTCTTTGTGAGCATGTGTTGGGTCTCAGCTGTTAATGACTGCTGAGATTAGCAGGTTTTGCTGCTGTTCTCATTTACAGGTTGAGCCTCTGTGTGATGTTCTTGATAGAACTGACTCAATTCAGCACTTTAATGCATGGGACATTGTGGGGGATGATACTTGGTTTTTACTTTGACAGCTCGTTTAAGTTGAAAATGAATTGGGGGTTTAGAAAATGACTGGGGGTTCAGTCTTATGTGAAAAAGGGCCACATTTTCTGCATGTTCCCATAATAATAAAGCAAAGGCTCAAAAGATAATTTGTTTCAAAGCTGAAAATAACTGAATAAACAAGTGAAATCTGTTGGGCTCCTCTTTGTTTAGAATGAAAACCTAGAGCCACACTGGCATTTTCCAGGTAAGACTTTATCCCTGTTCCTTTTTTATACACATTAACTTTCAGTATGAATACTGATTGGAGGAAATTCTTATTTTAGGTTGTTTTTTTTTTATATTTGTTCGTAACTGGAACTTAATGTTACATAGTTATTTCAAACAAAGCTTGCTACCACTGTCTGCCATTTTCTCATTAGCGTCAATGTGATTTTTGTCACCATGCTGTGAAGCTTGCCCAACCTTACTAGAGCTGCTGCAAACCCCCCCCCCCCCCCCCCCCCAAAAGAAAACAAACAAAAAAGCATATGGGAACAGAGCACGGATAGGACAGTTTTCATTTTACCAAGATGTTTCATAGTAATTACCCTACAGCTCTCATGGGAAATCTCAGCTTGTTTACCTTTTCATGCTGTTGAGTTTTTTTAGTCTGGCTTTATTTTCATCAAGCTCTCTGTTAGCAGCATCTGTGTTTCAGGATGTTGTTTGTTGTGTGTTTATTTATGCTCACAGTGTACAATGCATTCAGTGTCGGAGCACTGTGTTTTACCTCGTTTGATACCATGTTTGTCTCGTGAAGTTCTCCATTGTATCCTTGTGGTACGTAATGTCTCCTGCTTTGTTTTTCTCTCTCCCGTAGCAAACTCTTTGCCCTGTGGAGTCATAGACAATTAAAATGCACAAATTCACACTCTCACGTACACCCTAATCCAATTAAGTTGCAAGTGACAGGATCTGACTGTGTGTTTGAGTGTGTAGCAACATCCAGTTGCTCTTTTTGGAACAGGTAGAGGAGTGTGTTAGAAAGCTATAAGACGGGCTGGTGTGAGTCAGCTCTCCCAGTCTGCTCTGCCTCCTCTCTCTCTCTGGACTTTCCAATACATTCATGGAATCCTATCCAGGACTTGTCATTCTAGACCACAACTTCATCGGTTATAGTCTGAAGAAGGCTGTCACTAGCAGTTGTATAAGTAATAGATTAATTGTATAATTAATTGCAATTTTACAAGGCAAATAATTGACTCAACAGTAAGATGCCATGCACAGCATGGATGCATTGTTATTTTTCTACCATTTTAGTGTCAGCAGATAATTTCTTTAATATTTATTAGCATAGGTCACTTTTTATAATTGAATACAGATATAACACACTCATCTCTGTAGTGAATCTATTAAAACTAGAATTTACAAGTCGTGTCCAAACTTGGAATACCACTCTTTATCTATATACTCTATGTAAATAGAGTAACGTTGGGTATCTTCTGTTTGTTTTTGTTTTTGTGCTAACCTATTCATAATGTCTTGGTGTGTGTGTGCATGTCTCAGCTTGTGATAGCATTCCTGTAGCATTTAGCAGAAAACATACTGATGTGGAAGTGCTTGTCTTTCAGTACTGTTTGTTCTTATGTCTATAGTTTTACTTTGGTATGTATCTGAATACAATTGCAGTATTTGGTTTAATTAGATATATAAACACATATATAATCAGTGTTTTCTGAGTTGGGAACAAGCCTCACTTAAGTAAACACAGTGCATTGATAGGATTTGAGTCAACAAGCCACTCCTTTATAGCATAGCATTTCCCCACTGGCTAGAAGCTGCTCTCAGACTGTGTGTCTGTATGGGGCAGCTGTGAGCACGTCCCAGAGGAGGGTTGAGAGAGATGGGGTAAATTTATGTTGAAGCTCTTAGCTGTGTGTTGCCATCACAAGCTCAAACATGCATGTGCTAAAATATCCTCACTTACTAATACAGTGTATGGGTGCTGATGCACAATTTTGACATTGTCCATGTGGTAAAAATTTAATGGAGGTGCTGTAGAAGGTTGGTCAGATTCTATTTGCTTTGCCAGGGCAGTGGACCAAGGTGCCAGACATGCTACAAAACACTGTAGCAGGCCAGAATCAACACCTTCTCACATACCGTGTCTCAGTCACAAATGCACACATGCGAACACACCAGGACGGGAGATACCTTTTCCTTTATAATGGTAATATGTGAGATTAGGACAGGGATACTAAAGCGTTAAATAGCAGACCATATGCATTTATTCTACTAGCAGAAATGTAATATTGGTTTACGCTGAACATGCCTAAAATTTTCTTAGTCTAGCCTCAAATGGTAAATTTTCATGTGACCAGTTGCGTGTTGATTTTTGTACATTTTTTTTTTCAGGCAAAAGGACAGTTACAGAAGTAATTTAAAAGTAAATCCAGACACTGAACTTTAGGTCACTGTACAAGCATTTTGTCATCTACTATTGATTATAGACTTGTCTATTTCATGATTTTGAAGGTGAATGTTTGGCTAGCCATAACAGTTCTTGTTCATCCTGTCCGAGAGTTGCAGCAGGTTCACTGAGAGCATCTTGGTCTCACTTCCCATAATCATTTTCATTCCCTGAATCTGAATCTTAAAAGAAAGTCTTTTCTGTGTATGTTCTTTATTATTATTATTATTATTATTATTATTATTATTATTTTGTTTTGCTTTGTGATCATTGTACAAATGTACAATGTTTGACCTCTACATCTGTGGCAGTGAACTCGCACACTAGCGAGCGGGCAGCCATCTTTGGCTCCCGGAGAGCGTTTGGGTGTTAAGTGACTTGCTCAAGGGCGCTACTGCCATGGATGTTCTCGCCGGTCCCAGGGATAGATGTTGTTTTGGGTGGTTTTATGAAACATATTGTAAAGTGCCTGCTGAGTTTCAAATATAGGTTTTATGTAAATAATTGTATGTAGGTAAATGTATCATTGAATGAACAATGCACTAGCCTTGGTGCTTTTTCTTCCAGTGTAAAACTTTAGTATCATTCATTTAAGTGAGTGTTTTGAATGCTTATCAGACTTTTAAAGGATATCTATTGCTACTGTTACTATTTATTTGGCAGTTAAATAATCTGGAATCTGTGCATCCACCCATCCATCCATCTCAAACAATCTACAGAGAGTAAAGTCGTGGGGGGGAGGGGGTACTAAGTTTGGAATGCTTTGTTCCTACAGTAGGAATGACTTTATGCAAGTATTGGAAGCTGCTGCGGATAGGGAAGTACCACTCTACCTCTCCTGTGTATACCTAAGGAATTTGGAACAAGCAGTTCAAAACACTTGGCAAGATTCTTGTCTATTTTCAAAAACAGAAGTGGAAGGAGGCGGAGAACTGGAATTGGATGGATGGAAAGAGGGCTTTGATGGTTCAGCATTTCTAGTCATTGCTGTGGTTTGTTTTGGAAGTGATGGCAGAGCTGTGGAAGACCTGTTTAAATAAAAAATGATGAGAGGGAAAATGGACAAAGAGGTACATTTTTATGGTCTTCAGTCTTTTAGAGTATTTATTATTTATCGTAGTGTTGCAAGATGTATACAAAACACCCACACTGGAATTATACTGCTGAATAACATGCACAAATCATGCTTTGTAATAAACATTATAATTAGGAGTGTAACTCCACAGTGCAATGTTGCATCGCTGTTATGCGTGATGTCACAGTTTTGCATTGCAGCCTCATGATTGGTTTATTTTGCCTTTAATTAATGTTCTAAATAAGTTAATTTGTCATTTTTTTTTTTAATTTTGGCCTGCCTTGTTTCGACCAAAATGATCAAATAAAGGTCTTGGTTTATCTATACATCCTAAAGATCTGTGATTTGTCATAAAACATGCAACATATACGTGTATAACGTTGCAGAATGCAAGTATTTATAAGATGTTTATTGAAATGCAGTATTTTAAAGATGCATTTACCATTGTGTTATACTTTTGTTTTTTGTCTTTTATTTATTTATTTTTATTTATTTGATGCCATTAACAACTCCTCCTCCTCAAATTTAAAATGTTGTCTTTGCACAATTTTCAGTTACACAGTTTAAATTATTTGTGTATCAGTGGATTTTATTTTTATTTATATTTGTGTTCTTTTATTAGTGTTTTTATTTACTTATAATTTTTTTTCAATACATGGAATGGAAATGGGGTTTGAACATTTTGTTAGCAGTGAATATGGCTGAAGTAACCAAGCTCACTGCTTCCTAGGGTTGTCCAAATTAATTTGTCCATGTTCTGTGTGTATAACGTTGCCATATAACAACATTTCATTGAAAATGTTGTTATAAAGCTATAGCTTCAAGATGAACTCTTACTGCTTGGTGAAGTCTGTAAGTGACTAAAGAACATTAGGTCACCTCTCACCTCCTTATACCTCCCCTTCCTTAGTGCTATTACCTGCGACCTTCACAGTAGTACTCCAAATAGACACAATTAACCTGTAAACAATGCAGTTTCTGATGAAGGAAGTCTCTCACAGATCTCGCTGCAGTGCCAAATCTACAGTTGTGAATGAGGAACTGAGACAGAGGTCAAAAGGAAGACTGTTACCAGGACTTACTAAAAAGTCAACATGCAACAGAAATCTCAAACCATTTTATTCCCTTAATTTGACATATATCCGGTGTTTGGGTGGGTATAATATGGGCAGAACCCCATTTTATTAGGATTTGATTGGATGGTGAAAAGCTGGCATTTCAAGACCGGTCAGACTAATTTTCTTTAACTGTTTTTCTGTTAATTTTGACCCCCACCCTTCACAGTTTTTGTTTAATATCTGGATGTCCAATTCAAATGAGTTTAATTTGTGTTTAGACATGCATTTCTCCATTTACCATCAGTTCAGATAGAGAGTACATACTAATGAAATTGAGATATATATATATATATATATCTGACAGGTGCTGTGAAACTGGAAGTGATTACACCAGGCTTTAGAAGCCATATATATATAAAAAAAGCTTAACTTTCTACATATTTGTGTAGTTTGATACATGATTACCTGTTTCACAAATGGCACGTTTTAAGTGCATATGCATTAGATTGCACTGACTGTGTATTGAAGTCAGGTTTATGTTTCTTATTTGTCCTTAAAATCCAACCATGGTCGACCTGTTTTAGATTACAAGAAGCCCCAAGGTTCAAGCTTCCAAATGGGGCTCCATAATGTGAGTTCTTTATTGCAAATATATTGTCATATTGTGATTGATATTTCAAAACAAGTAAATTGCTGATTTGATGTGCTTAAATTATTTTTTTAGATTGTGGTAACCTGATTAATCAAAGCTTTCACAAAAACTCATCTGGGAAACTGTTCGTGGTGCTCACAGGGTGTAATCAACAGATATAGTGACTGAGTAGAGGGCTTTTTTGAATATTACAATCTTTGCAGTATCAATATAAAGGGCAAAAATATTGATGTATTTTGCAGCTCTCTATACAAGGAGAGATCTCATCTCAATAAGTAGTAACAAACATTCACAAACTGAACATGAAACACTTACGACTGCAAAATGATTATACATACTGTGCAGTGCCTCTTTGTTTGCAGGTTCTGTTTGATCCTGTGTTTTACAGTGTTAGGGGCTATTACACATTGCCAAAGGTTTTTAAACACTTAGTAAAAAATTGTAAACTGTTAGTGATCCCAAAAGCAGACAAAAAGACAAATTCACCACATGGGTGCAGCTAGGCCCACACCCATCTGACTCATAAGCTGAGCCTGACGTATACAAGCCTGTGAGGTAGTTTTTATGGCAATACTGTAATGCTTTGGACCAATTTTAGCAGCGGTTAGGATATTTCTTCTTGTTTCTCCCTTCTTTAGCCGTCTGTAGTTCTTTTGTATAGATTTGAATGTGTTTTCCTTTTCTCTCATCAGTAATGACCATGGTTTATCAGATGAGGACAGTGATAGACTAAATAACTTCCTTTAATCCAGTTATGTACCGGTTTCGTTTTGGTGATGTTTCTGAATCCGTCTAGTGTCTAGCATGACCCATGTCTTAGTGATGCACATAAGTATCTTGGGTCCACATTTTAAAGTGTCTTGGGCCCAGGAGTTGTTTGGAAGGCATATATTAATACACTGAAAAGCTTTTTATCCTCTTGTTAGTTGTTTTGATAGGCCTAAGCTGATTTTGTACAGATCTGCCAAATCTCTAATTGACTTCACTCTGAGCCGCTTGTTCAGTTTGTAGTCCAAAGACTAAGTGCACCGAGTGCTTAACACAAAATCGTTCCATTCTCTGAATTAAGCAGGCAAGTTGTTGATTGCTTTGCTTTAAAAATAGTGCAACATAATGCAGGCATTTATCCTGCTAACTATAAGTTGGCCTTTTATGAGTTTTCCCTCAGTGCTTCCTACCCCAAGAGGAATTCTCTCATTCCCATGAGACATTCACAGACCTTTAGAAAGAACTTATGCTCTTTGTTGCTCTCTCACTCTCAGACCCTTATCCTTCCCAAAGCGTATCTTCCAACACTCCAAAAGTCTTCAGAATTTTTAAAGATATTGAAACGACTCTTTAGTGGTCAAAATATGATCAAAACAACAAAACATTTCAGGCACTTTTCTAAATTCAACTTGGAGTCATCATTGGGATCTTCTTTAGGAATCTTCAAAGACCCCAACCTCTCCATAAGAAAAATGATTCATTTTACTGTAGAATTAATGGCTAAGATTAAGATTAATGGCAACATTTTACGTTTTAACTTCCTTGACAAACTAATCTCATGCATCTCTCCAAATGGCTTTTTACCCTCACCAAACAGAAACAAAATTCAGACTCACCTCAATTTATTCTGATATTTAATCTTGTTTCTAACTCAGTACTCTTCCCCTTTAAGGTCAAATGTGTTGGAAGGAGGGAGCTTTCTCTGATTGGCTGTAGAGTGAGGCCACCTCCCTCATGCCCCTCCTGTGTTTAAATGATCTCAGTAGGGAAAGGGATCTAAGCTTTGAAAACGTATTTATTGTTTTGATTGCTGTTGCCATATAAAACTGTCTGTGTCGTCTCTCGCGGTGTACGTCTGTTAAGCACTGAAGCTTGGTTGCTTCCCCACACCTGATTGGTCTACAGACTTGACTGACATGTCATTAAAGCTGAGAGCCCAAGCTACACAGCCATAGCAGAGATCCACAGGGAACATATTTAAACTTTTTTTCATTTGTTGTACTTTTATTTTGAACTGTTTTTCTTTCTTTTTGCAAGTCATCTTTACACAAACATGAGGGTTACTAATGACTGACTCAAATTTGGTCTTGTTTTGAAGGGGACAACCTACATAAGCGCTGGTATCCTTTGTGTGTTTGTGGGCTCTTCAGGCAGTTTTTTATTTTTATTTTTTATTTTTTTCTGAGGAAGAGATCTCATGTATGGAATAACGAATTCTTTTGGTTTTAATTCAGTAGTCGTACATTTTAGAGCAGTGACCTACGTTATTGGTGTCCGAGAATCTGCCCATTCGACTGAAGTATAATATGTACGTAAACAACTTAAGAACCGCAGTGGACTGTATGTGCATTTGCACGATCCAACGATCTTCCTATGATGGTGTATCATGGACAAATTCTTATCGTTCACAACCTAATATCCTCATATCGCACACCCCTAATATTTGTTAAACTTTTTCTCGTTGTCTCCTTCCTAATCATCTTCTGGGTTGTGGAGATATGTTCCCTATAGCAGGGTACTGGCATTAGTGTCATCAACCACACTTAAAACTTGCCGGGAGCAAATCATATCAAACAATTATCTAGTGCTCAGATTTTGCTTTGGCATGCATTTTTATCAACTCCATATTCATTATTTCATCATTTCATTTTTAACACTGACTTCTGATCCAGGCCTACAGCTTTATATTGGGCCTTTATCTCTTGCTGTGACTTAAACTGAGTGAACTGAAAGGTCTGCCAGCTCGACCCGGACAGACTGACTGCTGTGACATTGATCAGATTTCAGTGTTTGGTGAGTGCCGCGTGCTAAGGCAATTTCCTCTTATAGACCTTCTACTATTACCTCAAAGCTCTCGATGACTTTGCAGCTTGCTAATGTCTCACAGGAAGAGATGGACATGGCTATTTCCTGTTGATGGCACAAATATCTGGGAATTTGGGCAAATTTGTGAAGTTTATCTTGTGGGTACTCATGTCCCCTCACAGCATTAATAACTGGTGTTTTTTTTGGCTTTTGTTTAGTTCTGTGCTCATGAATACCTACTAAAATTAGCTCCTCTGTGCTATTTATGTTCTGTTCTATTTTTTTTTTTTTTTTTTTTTTTTTTTTTTTAAATCCACTGTTAGATTTCTATACACTGGTCCCAAAGGAAGATACATCAGCACACACTGCTCTAGTAGCTCAACAGTGGTGGGAATGTAGGAAGTAGATGAATAGGAATGTTGTGTAACAGGTCTCCAAACACATGCATATACACTATTTTAGGTCACAGATATCTGCTTTAGCAACGGAACAATACTTACATGCCCTTTAAAGCTTATCTGGCATGTATTTCAACTTTTTAGACTCTCAGAAATCTCCTAGTGGGAGATTATTACCATGTTCTTCGCTGTTTTCCCTGCTGTAGTAGCACTATATTTTATTACAACCTGCAGTATTACAGTCAAATTTATTCTTTGGACTAGTATACACTATTCTCAGCTTTCACTCTCAGAAAACTGTCGCTATGGTGGTACCCTCAGTGGTACATTTTTCACAACTTTACCTTTAGGGAACTCAACTGAACTTTAACACCACTGTTGTAAACACTAACATTGTTTGTACCTTTAGTGACAATAATGTACATGTATCATAGCTTTTTTTCTGACAGTGTTTATTGGATAGAAATATGTACAAAAATGGTAATGATTGTATGATTGAGTTTTTTTTTTCTGATCCAACACATCAGCTCTGAAAAAACTAAAAGGGCTGTGATACACTAGTAGTATTTTGTGTGTTAGTGTCTAATTGTTTAAATATGTTTTTGACTGTTCCCACGTACCCTCAGTGTTGAATATCCCTCTTCCCTTATTTGTCCTTTTTTCTTATGCTTCATGTTTCTTTTATCAAATTGTCTTTCTCTGCATTTTTATTGGGGACTTGGAGGGCTTTAAGGCTCCATTCTTGCTCTAGGCATAAGATCAGTTTTGAAAATTGCTGTGTTCTCTTAAATGCCCCCAAGCTGTGGGATCTAGGCAAGGATGGCTGATGAAAACCAGAGGCTATTTGTTCATGAGTGCCTCAAATGTTGGAACCAGCAGGATGGCCTAAGATGTCCCTGTGAATGATACTTTTCATGTTTTGGAGCAAACTGAACAAATTCAGCCAATGATTAAATGTTTTCATTCAGGACAAGGGCACAAGTTTTTTTTTTTTTTTTTTTTTGTGTGTTAATAGAATTGTTTGGAACACAATGTCCCATTTGCAGTACTCCCATTGATTTGTCAAAGGACATTTGCGTGGCTCCAGATGACCAGTGGTTATTGAATAGCCAGGGTCAGCTGTGATGCACAGCTGTGGTCATTAGTGCAGCACATACTCTGCATGAATAGAAATGAGGCTGCTCTTGGTTCTTTTCTGTGTTCTAAAATGCTGTCTTTCCCCCTCTTTGCAAATTCTCAACCACATCCTTTATGCTGCTCTGTTTGGACAAAACTAAGATTGTGTTGGTGTGTATAGCAAATATGAAGCCAAAGCTTTCTGATGGGACTGTGATTTTGGCCCCAATTAAAAAAATAATAATAAATAAATAAATATAGTCGGCTATTGCATGAATGCCTTATAGTTACTGCTCTCAGATCAGCTACTGAAGACATTTGACGTTGGTAAGTCTGCTCACATGCCTCTCTGCAGGTATACTGGCAAGAGGGCACATTTTCTAAGCTGGAACTCTCGGATATGATTGGGAGGCTTTTACACTTGCAGCAGAAGCCAATGGTGTGATGATGATTGCTGTAATTTCTTGTGAGAACTGCTTGGTCAGAAACTTGCAGTGCACAAGCTCCAGGAGTTAAGAAATGCTGACAGTCTTCCATTCAGAATGAAATTTTATACCCTTTGGCCTTTCTTACTTCCTCAGATTTGCAGCCCTCTAATTAGCAGAGAACTGAATGCTTGTCCTCCAGTAGCTTGCTAAGGATCAGTCTGTCCTCATTTATACACAACCTCCAAATGTTGGTTGACGCTGCGTATAATTAGTGAATGTATCTTGTATAATATTCATAAAAATTGACCAAAAAATGGGATACACTATAGCAGCCACACATCATCATCATCATAACACCATGATGCTCAATGCCAAACCTCAGCTGGAGGAGTAAAAAAACCCACAACATTGAATTATGGAGTAATGGAACTGCATTCTTTGGAGTGATGGATGTTCAGCCAGTTCCTTCGTGATGACTTTGTGAATCTGAAGTACTCAGTACTTTTCCTCAGTAATTCTCTTCACTGCCATGAAATTCTCAGAGCAGTGTTTCTACTGTAAAGCAACCTATCGTTATTCTTAATTTCAGAAGATATGTTGAATGAGCAGCTGTCCTTGAGCTTTCGGCTAGTTGGAGTTGTTGGTGGCATGATGTATGTTGCAGCTTGCTGCATCCTGTGTCATGAAGCTGTTTACTACATCATCTTCCTTTAACTTCAGATAAGGAGCTGGTTATTCTCGGTATTCCAGCTGTAATCTTGGTCTTTGAGACAGCCTATGATTTATTGAGCTATTTTAGACTTAATGTTTGTAGAGGAAAGCCTAGATTACGTCAAGAGTGAGCAGCTCCGAGAAGGGCATTTCCTTATTAACAGGAAGGGTGTGCTCAGGTGAAGATTTTCGCATGATCAGTGTGTCTTTTACATTAGGGTTTGCTGATTGTATTTTCATGTCATTACAGTGCACTCCATAGATATGCTGTATATCATTAGGTTTCTTATTACTTTATTCATACTTCTGTTTTTTGCCGCTTGTATGCACAGTGTCTAGCCCTGTTAAAATATTTTTGGCTCTTTCCACACACCCTCAATGTTTATCTTCCCCCATTTGCTCCCAAAACAACTTGGATTGAATACTTATTAAAGTACACTGAAAGTTATGAATGTTTTTCCTGTGAAGGCCTGAAATAATGATTGTTTTAAAAACACGGTGCAGTCAACAGTAGGAGCATGTCACAGATGGTGGCAGTATACAAATTAGTATATTGGTGATATTTTGCCAAATTATTTAACCATTTATCAGCTGTGTACTGATTTCATTGCAATATCAATATTGAGAAAATATCATGCAGCCCTCATTCACAAATGTTTTCCCAGTGAAGTGCTGCTGTGCGTTTAGATCACTGTTAAAACTATGTGACTTTTGTGGTCCTGAAGGCCCAATGTACAACTTTTATCCCTTTGCTACTCGAGTCAATATTGTCCTGGGTTGCATTTATGAGTCTTATCTGGTGTTAGTGCTTAGTACAGGTTTTCAGAATAAACCTGACAAACAGGAACTGAAACCACGCTCCTGAGCAGAATCATGGAGAGCGTTTTCTGCCGATGTGTTTCTATAAATATCCCATTGCAACTTTCACATCATTTATTATTTTCAGTACGCAGTGATCTCAAAAATTAAAAGATTAATTTAGCCATTTCAAAATGTTTTCATGGTATTATATCTGTCTAAATCAGAACAGGGCTGGTTCATGGCTTGTGAACTGAACCGATGGCTTGTTTCTCATTCAGGTCTGCCCTCTGGTGGTAGACAGCTGTAGGCACATGCTTACTGTGTGTGAGGAGTTCAGTGTTCTCCCAAAGTGTGCCTAGGTTTCCTCCTATCATACAATCCACAAAACAAATTTTGGTAGATGGAGTGTGTGTGTGAAATTGTCCATAGGGGTAAGCGTGTGAGTGATGACCTGCAATGAACTGGTGCTGTGTGCATTGTGTGTTTCTGCATTGCGTCTGGGTGGGCTCTGGACCCACAGCAATCCTGATAAATTTGCTATAAAAACAACTCTAAACTTAAAGTAACACTTAAAGTTGAAAAGCATTATCTTGAAGTTATGATTGATTCCATTTGATGATGATTCTTTTTTTTTCTCTCCTCTACTTAGTTCTGTCTACGATGGGCAAGAGCATGGGCTCTTCATGGAGAAGTTGGAGGGACGGATTCGCAACCATGACCGTGAGATCGAGAAGATGTGCAACCATCACTTCCAGGGCTTTGTGGACTCCATTACTGAGTTGCTCAAAGTTCGTGGGGAGGCCCAGAAACTTAAGGTAAGCTGAAGGGGACTAGAAAAAAAGGGTCAAAAGAAAATGTATAAATGCTTGTGTTATACTGTAGAGCTGAGTGTTACAGGGGAGAGGGTCAGTATGCAGTATTGGAAAACTCTCATTATAGATTGGACTCTTTCATGCTTAATGGAATTTATCAGAGAAAAAGTTAAATGTGCTTATCTCTTTCATTCTTTCAGTTCCTTTTGGTGATTTTGTTATTGTTTGTTTGTTTAGGGACAGGTAACTGAAACTAATCGGAAGTTGCAGAGTGATGGCAAAGAGGTATGATCCTTACATCAAAACTTACTTCAAAACACAATGTTTACTGTGCTCACTTTATTGTGCAGGTTAGGATTGATGGATATTAAGGGTCAACACACCCCTGTGAAAATGCTAGGCTTTGTGATGTAAAAAAATGGAGATTTCATGCATCATATATTCAGTTCATTTCATATTATATTCAATTGGCTCCAGGGACCTGGAGGTTGTGGGTTCGATTCCCGCTCCGGGTAACAGTCTGTGAGGAGTTGGTGTGTTCTCCCCATGTCCGCATGGGTTTCCTCCAGGTGCTCCGGTTTCCTCCCACAGTCCAAAAAAACACACGTTGGTAGGTGGATTGGCGACTCCAAAAGTGTGTGTGTGTGTGTGTTGCCCTGTGAAGGACTGGCGCCCCCTCCAGGGTGTATTCCTGCCTTGCGCCCAATGATTCCAGGTAGGCTCTGGACCCACCGTGACCCTGAACTGGATAAGCGGTTACAGATAATGAATGAATGAACAACTCAATTGGGGAAAAAAACAATTCAATTAAAAAGCTGAATTTTATTTATTTTATTTTATTTTTTTTTTGGGGGGGCGGGGGGCGACAACTGATATTTCACTGTTCATTTTTCCCTCCACCTTGTCTTAAATCCCAGTCCCACAAGAAGAATAACAATCTAAGGCATAATGCTGCTACCACCATGCTACACTGTGGGTATTGGACAGTTGGTGATGTACAGTTTGATTACTGCACCAAACACACCTTTTTTGGAATTAAGTCCCACATGCTTTTTGGTAGATTTGATAGGTTTTTGCAAAACGTCGCTGGGATTGGATGGTGATTTTTATTTTTTTTGGTAAGTAAAGGCTTCTGTCTTTCCACCCTACCCCAGAGCCCAGGCATATGGAGAATATGGAAGATTGCTGTCACGTGTAGTACACAACCAGTACGTGCCATAAAATCCTGCAGCTCGTTTAATGTTGCTGAAGGCTCTTGGCAGCCTCTCAGACAATTTTCTTCTTGTGTTGTCATCAGTTTGGAAGGACGTCTAGTTCTTGATTAAAAGCACTGTTTTGCCATTTTTTATTCGCTTGTTGATGACCATCTTCACCATGTTCCCTGGTATATCAAATGCTTTGGAAATTTTATTTGACTGATACTTTTCAACAGCGAGATCTCTTGGTGGTTTGTAAGATCTTTGCAGACCATGGCTTTTTGCTGCAAGATATAAATACTACTAGACCAGCTGAAATAAAAATGGGATTAAAACTAGTCAGTTTAATAAATGGCAGGTGTACTGACTATGTAACATGAGTCTGAATGTAACTGTTTAATTCTTAACACAGCTTCTAAATGATTTAAGTTTATTTCAATTGATTGGCACATATTTTTTGCATTAAAGGTGTGTTTTTTATATATATATATATAAACTTCAAAATAAAATAAAACATTTGTGTGCAGATACTGACATCGATGGATGAGTTGAGGCAGTGCCGTTTACAGCAGAGGAACATTGCAACCACCATTGACAAACTTACACACTGCTTGCCAGGTATGTCCACAACAGCTCAGTATTGCTCATGTCTCCTCCTATTTACTCAGTGTCTGAGCGTGGCATTTAGGACATAGGCTATTGTTAACTCTCACACACTTTGAGTATGTTTAACTAACTGCCCCTTTAACAAAGAACACTTGGAAAATGAAAACACTTCTTCTGTACCTCGTAACAGTCCCTCTTTTTGGTTTTCAGTGCTGGAAATGTACAGCAGACTACAGGAACAGATGAGGGCCAAAAGGTAAGATCTGCAAACCTTACACTTAAAACTTGCTTCATAATGCTGACTTAACGCCATAAACCTGTCCCAGAGAAAACAGGACTCTTAAACCACACAGGACCTGGTAGACCACAGTTCTGTCCCAATCAGTACTTTCATCTTTGAGAAAGTAGAGAAAATAAAGTTCTGCTTTTGCTTCAGGTCTTAAATAAATAACCATCAAGTGTTGTCCACACTTGTTAGTGTTATGTGGCAAGCTTCCTGTGAAGAGTTACCCATTTTTCATAGCTCTGGATTATTTATTTTCCCATTGGTGAGCAATAGGTGGCAGCAGAGTATAAACTATGTATCATTCCATGTGTGGATTAGTGGCTTGGGTTTTCAAATACGACAGAGATTTTTAAAAACGGAAAGTGGATAACTTTTAGATTTTAGTATTTCTTAAGAGCTAGAAATCTCTTGAGTACAGTGCATATTCAGTAACATCAGAAATATTCTAGGCTCTTTTTATCAAAGGGTTAAATTTGAGGTTTCTTATATTTTCACTGTTTATAGTTAGTTTCTTTCATGTATTACAAAAACATACATTTAATCAGGTGTGGTTAGACGTTTGAGTGATCTTATCAAGTATCATTGGAAAAACACAGTCTGACTGAAAACCAGCTCTGCTTCTGAGACCTCAGCTGTCTTTCAGCACCCACCAAAACCTTCAGCTGGACTTTCAGATCAGTCACACAATCAGCATGAGCAGCTAAAGGCATTCCATTCAGTCTGAGGAGAGATTCAGTGCCAAAAACAGAATGAAAGAGTTGGAGAGGGTGGCTGATAGCTCGAGCAGACTAGGGATGACCAATGGAAAGGGGCGTGCAGCTGAGTGGACCTATTAGCTCAAGAGCTTCCTCAGATGAGGAAGAAGCAGCTAAAACTTTGTAGATAATGGAGCAGATTATTTTGAAGTGGATTATTTTCAGATTCTGTGTGAAGCAGGAAACTGTTTAACATAGGGTGACCAGACGGCCTCTTTTACCCGGACATGTCCTCTTTTTTAGACTTAAAAAAATGTCCGGGCGGAATTTCACAAACGTCCAGGATTTTGTTTTTCTAGAGCTTACATAGAACTTCGAGAAGCGTTTCATTCACAAACTAGTCCCGCCCTCCCCTACTCCGATTGGTTCGCTTGAGTGAGAAGGGGGCATGGTGAAGTAGCCTAAAATCTTCTGATTGGACGGTCTGACTGTAGAGCTACCGTTATTGGTCGATAACCTTCTCTGTAAACATTTAATTGTTCAGTCTGCACGTCAGTAGTCGTCCACCCCCCCCCCCCCCCCACTCCCCGGAAACGTGTTCTCTTTTTCACCATCTCAGGTCTGGTCACCATATTTAACATCATTTAGAAACATTGAAGGCTGGAAAGTGGTGTGTGGGGCACTTAAGCCTATTTTAGAGAAGGTGTCTATGGAGAGAGATAAGTCTCAAAATACTTTACAAATAAATGTTAATTCACAAATTATACACAACTCACAAATATACTTCACTATTCAAAAATCTGTCTCTCTCACGGTCTGCAGTTTGTACAAATACAGTTAAATTCATAAATGCATATCTTTGTATATACTGTATTTTGTATATTATATATTTGTACAAATACAAATGCAGCCTGATCCACAAATGTGGCCAGCAGGTGAACAAGTGTTTGTTGAGCAAGCTGTTTGTTTTCCTCAGTGTTTCAGGTGATATAAAGCTGAATTCAGCGGCTTTTTGTTCGATCTTCCACATTAAATGTTGCGCAAATGTGTCTCCATTTAAGTTGTCCCCACACGTCCTAAAACAACAGTGCCACCTAGCGGTGGCTTGTTCGCCTGCAGACAACATTTGTGGATCAGGCTGCATTTGTATTTGGATCGAGCGAAATGCGAAAGAAAATTTTCAAAATACAAGAACCCGGGAGAGGAAATGAACAAATACACGTCACGAAAAACACGCGAGTGACTTGATTCACGAACGCAGGTGCTACAATTTACAAATAAAGACTTCGACTTTACAAATCTGCAATGTGATTTCAAACAAATGTATTTATTTTCACATAAAATTATGATATGTCTATGAAAACTAAAAAGATGTATTTATGAATGTAACTCAATTTGTAAAAACTGCAGACCGTGAGAGACAGATTGGGATGTATTCATTTGTGAATAATATAATAACATGTTTGTGACTTCTGTTTCATTTGTGGATTAACTATCCATTGCTTTGAATCCTCAAATAGAAGTTTGAGACTAATGCTTCGCATATCCTTCATGAACATATCTTTTTAATGGTCTTAAATTTATTGTCGGGTGTTAAAGACTTTGATCTCTCTTGGTCTCGTCCTTTTTCTGACCTGGAATGAGCAGCTCGTTGACTATAAATCTTGTGTTCGTTTTCATTTTATTTATTTTTTAGCTCTGTGTTTCCCTGCCTTTCTCTCTTGCTTGGTTTTGCCATTAGCTCTGAGGTAGCGAAGAGGTCGGCCAGAAGAGGTTCTCTCTAGAGCACCAAGTGTTGTGTAACATGTACATCTGTGCGCTGTTAATGGACAGCTACTGATTTATGCAGGCATCCCAATTCAATGTCATATTTTAGAATTATAATAGCAAATAATTCAAGTGCACTTTTTTCTGTAAAATGTATTAAAATGGGGGAAGGACATGGGTTTATATTTGCAATAATAATGGTTTATATTGCATCATATGCAAAATTTTGGGAGCTCCATGGTCAAACTGCTTGTTTATTTGGTCTTCGAGCTCCCAATATGATTTTTGGCTTTATTTATGTGGGGACTCTGGGCTGACATTTGCTGTAAATGTAGTATTTATATTAGAAGTTGATTATTTTGATAAATGTATATAAATATTTTGATCAGTTTACTTTGCTTGGTCCTTTAGCAGACGTGAACATTTTTTCCAAATAGGACCTTCAGAGATTTCTGCAGTCCAGGAGATTTACCATCATTTCATGAATGCTTCAGTGCTGGTCATGTTACAAAACTGCTTTGCACTTGCTCACTTTTATAGATGTGTAAACCATTTGTTTTAACATATTTCTTGTGTTTGGGTTTAGATACTATCCAGCTTTGTGCACACTGGAGCAGTTGGAGCAGAGCTGCTTACCAAAGGCAGGGGGTTATCGATTCTGTGCCATCATGAAAGAAAACATCCCTGTCCTCCGCACACACATCAGAGACGTGTCCATGTCTGACTTGAAAGACTTCCTGGAGAGCATACGCAAACACTCAGAAAAGATAGGAGAGACTGCCATGAAACAGGTGTGTGTGTGTGTGTGTTTGCGTTTTAATCTACTGCTGCTAAATGTGTCACTGGACAGATAAGTAATGCCCAGATCTTTTATTTTAATCCGTTTCTGTTTTATGCCCTGTGAAGGACTGGCGCCCCCTCCAGGGTGTATTCTTGCCTTGTGCCCCCTCCAGGGTGTATTCTTGCCTTGTGCCCCCTCCAGGGTGTATTCTTGCCTTGTGCCCCCTCCAGGGTGTATTCTTGCCTTGCGCCCAATGATTCCAGGTAGGCTCTGGACCCACCGTGACCCTGAACTGAATAAGCGCTTACAGATAATGAATGTTTTATGCTCAACAACTCACATTATTCTAATGGAGTTAAATTGGAGGTCACAGGGTGAAAGAACGTCATGTTTTTCACCAAAACAGAATCCCGTTTACACCTAGACCAACATACTCTCAGGAATTAAATAGTAAGCCATCAGTATCTGATTTAAATGTATAGTTTCTAGTGCTATGCCAAGCTTCTTGTTAAAATCAAATGTTTTGTCCACGGACGTGTCTGGTTTGAGAGATCTTCTCTCTGAGTCCATGTTTAAGCAGCACTTTTTTCTGAAATACAAATAAATCTGCCATATTGCAGAAGAGTAACTGAAGGGAGTCCTGTAAAGGTTGACCCCAGTTAAGGTCACTGGAGGAAGGGCAGAAGCTGGGCTACTGTTTTGTTTGGGTTTATGTAAATTAAAAAAATTTTTTCGGTTGTTGTTGTCCTTCTTTTCCATTTCTTATCTTTGTCCATCTATTCTGAACCCTTGGCGACAGAACTTCCAACCTGTTGTGAATTAAAGAACGTTTTGCTCGTCTTTACTCATGCCAGAGGACAGTTGCAATGCCCACTCTGTGTGTGTTTGTGTGCTCACAAGGACAAAACAGAGAGTTGAGAAGACGGAGGGAACACATATGAGAGAAATTGAGTGGACTTTTTCGTGGAATGCAGAAAAAGTCCTGCTTTGTTTTACTGGTTATTAGTCCAAGATGAGGAACATGGAGGAATTTCAAAGGCTGAGAAAGCACCCAGTCACCAAGCCTCTTGGAAATGTATCTCTGTCTTTTCTCTGTCTCTTCTCTCTGTCTTCTTTCTCTCACAGTGTCTTTCTCTACCACCTTTCCCCTTTTCCATTTCTTTATATTCTTGTCATTTACACCTCTTTCACTCCCCCCTCCCCTCTTATCTCTCTTAATAACTACCAGTTCTACTCTTTATGGAGCTGGTGCCGCTTCTAATACACAAACAGTGTGGCATGGCATGTGCCCAGATAATGTCGCTGGAAGTTCACATACGCTTCTCAGTAGGAGGGTAGTGTATTTGTGTTTCTGAGACTGAGGTACAGTTAATATAATGATAGGGAAAGCCCATGAAGTATTTATAGAGTTTATATTGGGTCCTTTGTCCAGTATTTATATATTAAAATGTCATAGACCTTTAAAAATGACTTGTTAGTTCACTCTATATAAAAAAAAAAAAAAAAAAAAAAAAAAATGGCATAATGTTCTAAATAGTGATATGAGTTCCAAGTAATTTTGATATTTAAATAAATGGGATAAATCATAACAAATGGATAAAATGAAAACATTCCTTGTATTTTATAGTAAGAAGTGTTTTACAGTAAAACAAGTTTCTTAAAATTGCAGGCCAACTTACATTTTCAGTTCTTATAAAACAACACTGGCAAATGCTATTATATGAATCATACTGATTTAACTATTTCATTATGTTTATAGAAAGTAGCATGCTGTGTGCACAAAGTGATCTGAAATAGAAGCTTTTTATGATTATACAGTCTCTACACACACAGAACACTGTCTCAACACGTTTCAGATTGAGACAAAAATTTATCAAGATGTCAGACTCAACGTCTGCTTAACTCTGTCTAAGCTTATGTAAGTTGAGTGCAGGAGTCCTTTCAGCACTCACTTCGCAACTTGTGCCTCCTCTCTTCCCTCCATATATGATTCTCTCTCTCGCCATTATTCTTCCAGCTGAGGTCCACTGTTGTAGAGAGGACTGCTGGCTTCAGACGCATTCTTGGTGGACGTCCACCCGTCCCAGCTGTGTCTCTGTGCTGTTTGAGTTCTCTATGCTGCTTGTGTGTAAAAGCCTCCTGTGTCTCATTTTTGGAGTATGAGAGTGTGTGCTTATTGTCTTGTCTCTATTGGTCTTCCTGTACCCTGAAGTGGGACTGCTCCACTCTCTCTGCCAGAATGGAAGACTTGATTCTGTAGCCATAGTCATGTGACCTTAAAGCACTGTGGCACCATCTGCATCCAAAATTGGTGATTGATTGATTAAAACTGATGAAGAAGAATTTAACATTTTTGAAGAATTGAACAGTCTTTAACCGGACTAAAAGCACACCTTATCTTCTGAGCTTGTAACGCATGAATGCCTGAAGACACCGGTGTGATTTAATCACAGTCCTCCTTTGTTTTTCAGGATCCTCCATTGAATGAGGAAGAAAAATTTATTTTGTGTTCAGGCTCCTTGGCAATTTTCATAAATAACACCCAGGCAGACCCTTTACTAAATAATTTTTATCATTAAATTGACTCCCATTGTTTATTATATCATAAACAATGACGGTAGCTCAGATATGTAATATAGATTATAGTCATTCAGCCTGTGAAGACAGGCAATAAACCAGAGAGATAATGAAACATTTTAGCGGTATCCGCTGGCTTATTTGCTGTTAATTAAACCCTTTCTGAGGTGTCTGAACTAACCTTCTGTGGCCTCTGACTATGGCCTGACTTACAGTGCTAAGCTGTGCTTCTTCTCAAGCTGCACTATCAGCATTTTTGATACTTAATCTTACATTCTCAGCCATGTGTACAGATATCCATATCCGAATGTGCTGAGTTTTATAATTGGCACAGGTCAGCACAGCCAACCGCACGCATTACCATCAGAGTTCATAAGGTGGTGGGCTGAACTCCATCACACTCTGTTTTTTCTCCCATCTGTGGTCCCATCTGAGCCAGATTTTGTCTTGAGCTACCGCAGTGCCTCTCTGGCCTCCACACTGAGCCGCTGGCTTTAGCTGCTGCACCACTCTTAAAGATAACGACTGCATGTAGGTCAAGTCTTCAGCTGGGCTTTACTGGCTCATCCACTTAACTTTGGGCTAGACACTGTCCTAGTCCTTTCTGGACAGTGCAGGGGATGCTGAGCATGTTGCATAAGAAAAAGGTCGTCTCTTGGACCTTGTCTTTGTACTTCTTGTTCTGAATACATAAAGTTCACCAATAAATAATAATGACATACTTTTCTCCCTACTCCAAATCTAATCTATCCACTAAGACATATTTAGAGTCTGAAATTTAGTTTTATAATTTTGCACTGCAGCTCAGAGGCTAGTGGAGGTAACAGAAATGGAACGCTTATGCCATGCAAATAAATCAAATAGATTTAAAAGCAATGTCTGCAATTGTGGGGAACTGCCGTTCTCCCTGGTTTGTTTATGTTCAGATGTTTTTATTCACTATTTGAACTACCACAGAATATCGTTTGTAACTTGTTTAGTTTTGTTGTACTTTTTGTCTGTTAATATTCATGCAGATAGTCGTTTCCTGAATTTGGAGATATTTCCACCTTAAGTGATCTGAAACCTACCTACAGAGCAGGAATAATGCACTATCCTCATCTCAGTCTGTTGTCTAAAAAACTACAAATGCTTTTTCACGGCCACTGCCATGAGCAGAGAGAGAGGAATCCATTATTGTTATATTATAAATAGAAGTATGTCACTGACTTGTAGGTTCTTCAAAATATGTTCACTGGGATTACTGAGCAATACGCCAATCAGTGATATCGTTATGACCACCACCTCCACTCCATAAGCCAAACCTACTTCGTTGTCAACCTTGTAGATGTAAAGTTGTCGTCCGGTGTGGGTCCTGAGCGTTTGCACAGGGTGAAAGTATGCAGAGCAGCAGATGGATCACACTCTGCAATAGAGAACTACAAAGTGCTTCTGTGTAGATACTTTGTATACGTCCTACATAATTTGAAACACGTCAAGTACATTTATAGCTGTCTGTCTCTTTTTATTTATTTATTTGTTATGCTTTGTCCTGTGTTGCTTGTGCAAGTGAAATTTGGTGTTCTAGACAGAGTAGTGGAAAGTTGTCTTCATGTCGTGCATTTTCACTCCTGTCCTCTAAGTGGCAGCAGAGTGCAGCGGATGGAGTCTGTCCTCCTACAGAGCGTCTCCTACAGAGGTGGAATGTTGGCAATGGCCTTAACCAAGATTTAAACCTTGGTAACCTCCTAACGAAGTGGCTGTCCAGCCTCCACTTGCCAAAGCCCCACATTCCTCCTGTTGGAGTTTGTTTTCTCGCATGTCTTTGAGTCCTGTAAGGTTTGTCATCTCGATGTGTGTGTGTGTGTGTGTTTTGGTTGTAACTTAACCCCAGCTGATGACAAAGCAATATGGCATTGTTCTTCATAAGCAAACCAAAGGAAAGGTAAATCAAGTTCAAATGTCACTTCTGCTTGCATAAGTTTCCAATTTTTTCCTAAAATGAGTCTTTAAATAAATACTCCACACATTACCCTTTTCCGTCAACAATATGTTGTGGGCTGCGTAAACAGTTCAGTAACACCTGAACAATATGTCATTTGTTGATCATAGTATTGACATTCATGTGACTGATCTTACAGGAGGCAGCCTAATTGATACAGCCGCCTTAGTTTATCACATTGTTCTTTCTGTTCTGTGAGAGTCTTGACCAATCACAGTGGCAACTTCTTGTTTCTGTGGGTGTTTTGATGAATCAAGGTATGTATGTAATAAGAAATAATTGTTTTGGTCAAAATAATGGAGGCCAAACTTGCCTTTCAGTTGCCACTCAGTATATTGCAGTCTGTGTGGCCCTTCTATTTTGAAGAATTTAAGAACAGATTGGACTGATGGTACTATTTCCTTTGCTTGATTTAATGGGCTTTATATCTGATACCTAAATGGCCAATATTTTCAAGAGAATAGAATACAGTAAACATACTAACAACCCACCCACCCTACCATACCCATTAGTGTGTGTGTACACTTGTTTTTGTCGACTTCCATAATGTACATAACAATAATCATAATTTCTCTTTGTGCTATCACTGAGAAACAGGCCCTTAGTCTCCTGAGGACAGGGCAAAACAGATGTTTCTGCCGTTTAAGAACATTTCAAAACAAATAAAATAGATTTTCATTGTCATCCTCAAGTCTTATTAAAATTTTATAGTAAAATAGTTTTGGTTTATGTCTGTTGAGCATTGTATCTACTTCTTTACTTTTCACTTCTCACTGGTGACTTTGTGAAGATGAAGCAAGAGTAATCTTTATTGTTTTTTTCACTATACGTTATGTTAACTGCATCAGTCAGTGATAGAGACCCTGTTATAATATGTGCAGCATAAGATCTGGTGACTCTGCGTCTGCAGTTTAGTAGATCTGTCTAAATGAATTAATCTAGCACCAAAGGAATAGTTCACCTCAGGATGATCATGACTATTCATGATGGGAAGATTTTTTTTTTTTAAGCTTATAAAGCACCACCTCCCCCACCTTCACCACTACTTTTCATTCTTCCATCCTGGACTCCAGAAGGGTGAGCAGACCGCTAATAACAGGAGGCTGTTTGTCTAGGGGCTCTGTGATCCAGGCTCACTGACTGCTTCCCATTCCACTGGAAATTAGGCCCAGTCACTGCGCCTGTGATTGTTTTAATTCCACTTACAAATGATGTGAAAATAAATATATTGAGGTATCTGCTGCTGTAATAATGGTTCCTTTGTATACCACGGGCCTTGCTCTGTGTGTGTGTGTGTATATGTGGAAAAAAAGAGTTTAAAGGGAGAGAGAGTAGTGTTAGTGTGTTATATCGACACCTTACTTCTCCATTTCCCCTTGTAATTCCTCTGAAACCAACTTGAAGAAAATCAACCCTTGGTTGTTGGCTTGGAAAAAGTTAAAAACCAACACATTCACACACACAATATCACACTTACTGGAATAATGTTATTTGATTTTATTCTAATGTTGGGCGTTATTGGTTGTTTTTTTATATATATCTTGAGTTTCTTTTCCCTTCATTAAATAAATAGTGTCTGATGTTCTTTAATACTATATACAGGTGCATCTCAATAAATTAGTATATCATCAAAAAGTTAATTTCAGTAGTTCAGTTATGTCTATTATATAGATTCATTACAAACAGAGTGAACTATTCCAAGTGTTTTTCTTTTAATGTTGATGATTAAGGCTTACAGCCAATGAAAATTAGAATATTATATAAGACCAAGTTTAAAAAAATGATTTTAATAGAGAAATGTTGGCCTACTGAAATGTATGTTCAGTATATGCACTCAGTACTTGGTCAGGGCTCCTTTCCATGAATTACTGCATCAGTGCGGCGTGGCGTGGAGATGATCAGCAAGTGGCATTGCTGAGGTTTTGTGGAAGCCCAGGCTGCTTTGATAGCTCATCTGCATTGTTGGGTCTGGTGTCTCTCATCCTCCTCTTGACAATACAGGTCAGGCGAGTTTACTGGCCAATCAAGCAGTGATACTGTGGTTATTTAACCAGGTATTGGTACTTTTGGCAGTGTGTACAGGTGCCAAGTCCTGGTGGAAAGTGAAATCCATATCTCCATAAAGCTTGTGGGAAGCATGAAGTGCTCTAAAATTTCCTGGTAAAATTTCACGGCTGCGCTGACTTTGGACTTGATAGAACACAGTGGACCAACACCAGCAGATGACACGGCTCTCAAATTTTTTTGGAAACTTTACACTAGACTCAAGCAGTTTGGATTATATGCATCTCCACTCTTCCTCCAGACTCTGGGACCTTGATTTCCAAATGAAATGCAAATTTTACTTTAATCTGAAAACAAGACTTTGGACACTGAACAACAGTCTAAGTCCTGGGTGGCTTGTCACAAGGAATGCGACAGTTGTAGCCCATGTCCTGGACACGTCTGTGTGTGGTGGCTCTTGAAGCTCTGACTCCAGCAGCATTCCACTCCTTGTGAATTTCCCCAAATTGTTGAATGGCCTTTTCTTGATAATCCTTTTTAGGCTGCGGTTATCATTGTTGCTTGTGCACCTTTTCTTCCACTCAACTTTCCATTAATATGCTTAGATACAGCAGGAGTGTGTCAACGACTGCCTTCTGGACATCTGTCTTCCCTGTGACTGTGTAGCCTACTGAACCAGACTAAGGGACCGTTTTAAAGGCTTGGGAAACCTTTGCAGGTGTTTTGTGTTCATTGTTCTAATTTTTCGGAGATAATGACTTGGGTTGTCATTGGCTGTAAATCGTAATAAAAATAAATGCTTGAAATATATCACTCTGTTTGTAATGCATCTATATAGTGTGTTTCACTTGAATTGAATTACTGAAATAAATGAAATTTTTGATGATATTCAAATTTATTGAGATGCACCTATATCCACCTAGTCAGTGTGGCAATGGAGAGAACAGTGTAGTGGAGGAAATGTAACGTTGGAATGGCTGAAGTGGTTGGTGTTTTAGGTACATAGAGGACTGTGAATGGTTTCATGTTATTGTGCTTATAGGGAATCTTTAACATATTTTGTAGGTGTAGTTGGTAATGTATCATGTGAAGCTCACATGGAACTGCTGGCACTGGGTGTGCATCAACTGGGCCAGTGGGTATTCGTATGGCCAGTGTAGATTTACGGTTATCAATGGATTGCAGGAGTATGTGTATGATTGGGTAGAGTAGGCGCCGTACAGAACTGTTGGCATTGAGCTTGCATTCACGGTGTCAGTGGGGCTAGATATACACTTAGGATGTGTTCAGACTTGTTTGGTTAACTTGGTCCAGACCAAACACAAGTTCTGGTTTAGTTTAAGTTTACACTTACACTTTTACAATCAAACCAAAGTAAGTAAAATTATTAAAAATATTGTGAAAATTAAAGTGACATGAGTATAATTTTATTTAGTTTTACAATTTCTTTGGTTGTACCAATTAACACAGCAAGAGGTGGCAAAATAATGGGTCAAAAAAAATTCCTCCACTGCACAATCCAAAGAGGGTTTGATACAGAGAATACTTTAGGAAGTTTGTCCTCAGCACATTGTTCGAGGGAAAGCACTCTTCCTTCTCATAACACTTATTGTTATATCTTGGGACTTCACCTCCCGTGTTTGGTTAGTTTTGATGCCTTTGGTTTGTGTTTCATTTATACTTGAAACAAACCGCATCAGAGTTTGTTTAGAAACAGATAGAGACCCACCTGCTTAGGCAGTCTCGAGATGCTTGTTTGGTGCACGCCAGACTTCGCAAGGGAGTGTTCACACTTACTCTAACAGACCACACTAACAAAGCAACCACACCAGGGATTGTTTTAATCTAACCAAAGCTGACATGTCTGAACAGCTCTCTCCTTATAGGACAGTAGCAAACATTAATGCATATTAAATATAAATAACAAGAATGTATTGCAATTTGCATGGCTTAACTGTTATCAGTGGTTTTCTGTTTTTGAGTGACAAGTCTGAACATGCCTTAAGTCACCAGGAAGGGCAATTTAAGAGCATGATAGATCTGTAAGGCAAGGTTTGATGGCATTGGGTCTGGGATGCCAGACCTGATGGTTGAGCCTTCTTGAGGTGTCATTGGCTTAATTAATAATATCTCTAATGGACATTTTACATCTTTTGTGTACTTACAATCGCTCTTTCTATTTATTATCAATTAATTATTCCCCTTGTTTCTTCATATGTTCACTTATTCCTTTCCCCCCATCTCTCTTATGGGCTTTATGGTCTTTACAGTTTTTACTGGTGCTTTGAAGAGCAGCTAGTGGCAATGCTCGGGGGTTCCCTCAGCCCTGCCTAGTGCTCATACATTAATGAGAAACACATTGTGGTTCCTGTGAAGTACTGTAGAAGAAGATTGATTACCTGTATTTAGTTACTGAACACACACACATACACACATAAGGACATTATAGTGATGTCATGCTTTTTTCATCACAGTCCCTTGTCTACTGTAACAAGTACTGATCCACTCAGCGTGGTGTAATAAATGAGGTAAACACCGGACAGGGTTTCTATTCCAATAGCACATTTGACCTGGCCTTGACCAGACACCTGACTCAATACAGTATTAACTGTGTATATTTTTGTTCTTAATCAGGATTTAGCCACTGTCAGTTGTTTCCAGAATATAGCTTTTAAGTATAGTTAAATATAGTATGTTAATTATTCTAATCAGTGTACATGATCATTCAATTCAAATATAATTTAATGAGTTGTTGAATGAATTATTATTTGTTGAAAAAATGAATTATTTAACTATAATTTTGCAACTGCTGTAGATGTTGGACAATCATTAAATATATATATATATATATATTTTTAAATAAACATTGAGTGATGCTTCCTCACCATTTGCTAGCTCCCCACTCTGTGTGTTTGAAACTAATGTGTAGTTACGAAACCCCAGTATCTGCAAATTGGTATTTAAAAAATGACAAATAAAAAACAAATAAATAAACAAATTAAATAAATAAAAAAAATAAAAATAAATAAATAAATAAAAAAAACAAAAACAATGTGTCCAGTGTGCTAGGCTCCTCTCTCTCTCTCTCTCTCTCTCTCTCTCTCTCTCTCTCTCTCTCTCTCTCTCTGCTCACAGCAGTAAAATGGTATTTTAGAGGTGTTTAGACAAAAAAAAAACAACAAAAAACTCCACCCCAAATCTTGAAAAGCATGAGGATTTTGCTTTGTTCCTGCTCTACTGATGTAATATTAATATATTTTTGCTGTAGATGGAACTGACTAAAATTGAGTGCCAACTGCATGAAAGTAAACCGAAAGACAGAAGGGGTTACAAAATTTAAACAACACAAGTAGCAAAAGATTCTGTGATAATTCAGACAACACACCAAAAAAATAAGCATACAGACAAGTTAAACTGCAGCTACGTACAAACAGTCATTCTTTTCTCCCTTTAAACATATCATTCCACCTTATAAGAGATGGAGCTTCTGAACGTAAACAAACCAGAGAACAGTCCTGTATCCTGTGTTTCCCACAGCCCTAAAACTTGACTTCACTTGACCTGTGGTCCCCTTTGATGCAGTGTGGTGGGATGGGAGTGATGGGTCATTAAATACAGCAGGTGTGAAAAGAGAGGGTAAAAACACAGTAGTATCTCATTTTAAAAACCCTTTGAAGAATTGAGAGAAATTTCATAACTGCTCCAAATCTAGTCCAACAGCATGAGTACCCTTTTTGTAATGAAACCTGCAGTAGATCAGTGTTTATATACTGACACTTAAACAATATATTATAGTAACCATAAATAAAATATTATCCTACAGCCCTCTCCTTATTGGACAATAGCAAACATTAATGTTAATCAGTTATAAAATAATGTATTACATTTTGCATGGCTTTACTGATTGTGTATGCTTCTCTGTTTTTGAGTGCTGCTATGAACTTTATCCCTCCCACGTACATTTTAATAGCATCAGGCTTAATGAAGCTACTCTCTGCAATCTGATTCTTACAAAGCCTTTTGATGCTGCTACTCCTTCATTGGCTCCTTCCTGGAATGGAATTCCTGCAGGCCTATTTCTTTGTTTTTCCATTTCCAACCCTCCCCCAAAGATGGCTCTGACGCACACATCTTTACTTGTGGATGTGAACCCTCAAATGTCTGAAAGACCAAGACGCACAGAATAGCAATCCTAATTACTCTTGTTCTTCAGTTTCTGAAGTACTGGGATGTACTTCTGCTTCCCAGTATGGAATAGTCCTACTTGGACAATCAAGTCCATACTTTGTAACTTGCTTACGTCAGTCTGACTCCTCAAAATTCATTTGTGTGGTCTGTTATGCCCCTTCATTTCAGGGAGACACAACTTCTTCCACTCTCTTTTACACGAGATCTTTTTTGTTTTTCTGCAGATAATGAATTGAGAGCTCTCCATGCTTGAATCTCCCTTCCCAGCCCAGCCTTTTGAGGAGTTGGTAATTAGCGTTGTGCACGCACAAAACCACTGACGTGGGCATTGACGTTGGCCTTTACGTTGGATGTTCATCCTTAAGAGTTGTGCTGAATTGAAGTAAAAGCTGTTGTCTTCTCATTTCGTATGTAGCCATTCTTCAGAGCTTTGTTTTCATATTGTATTGTATATCCAGGCGTATTTTCTATTTTGGATATAGATGGAGGAAGGAATTCTTATAGTCGAGACACTTGAATAGTTTTTAGGACAATGTCTCTACTGGTTTGGAACCATCCTGGGAAAAATTGAGTTAAAGAAACTTTGGTGCTGACTTTGTCTTCCTTTGATTGCATTCAGAGCTCAGTAATTACTCCTCTTCATGCAGTGAAAATTTTCCCATACCCCTGCCAGTGAGCATACAACAGATTTTGAGGATTTGCATATTCTAACTATTGTGGTAATGGAAATTCGTCATGTTCATTGTTGAAGTATTTTGCAGAGAACCATCCCTAGTCCAAAAAAAAAAACAAGGAGCAAATTGGACCCCTGCTACTGTGACTGCACTGTGTTTGTGTGTGTTTTCTAGGCCCAGGTGCAGAGCTCTCGTGACAGTGATGTCACACACCAACAGCGGACTGGCAGTGGGCGGCGATTACGTAAGGAGGCGGGATCAGGCAAAGAGATGGACCGAACCGGTGGCAGCCCCCTCTCAGAACAGGATTCTGGGATCCTTGATGTAGAGGATGAGGAAGATGACGAGGTGAGTCCCAGTGAGAGGGGGAAAAAAAAGATGACGTCTTCAGCACTAGCTCTGTGTCCCACGGCTTCACTACGGTTTTACTGTTTTTGAAGCACTGTTCCTGATTAGTAGACTACAGCTCATAGTGCCATCAGCTGGTTTATGAATTGTAGCAAGTTGACTTGTGTGTGTGCAAGCCCTATTTGAGACAAAGCTTTCAATTAGCAAGCAAAAACTCTGGAAATATTTTTGCTAAGGTTGTAGTGGTAATATCAGTGCTACCGCTGTGTTCTGCCTTGTGTCTGATATGATCCAGAGTCGTTTCTCATTGGTAGAAGTTAAAGATTTAATCAGTATTGTGCAGTCAAAATAAGAACCTAAAATGATGAGAATCAAGCCGAATCTGTAACCAAGAAAACAAAGTTATTAAATGAGAGCACTGTCGTTTCTCAGGAGTTCTAAAATGTTTTCATAACATTTCCATATATTAAAATCTGTTTTGTATTTTACTTTCATAAATATTTAGTAATGAGTTTAAAAAGTGTCTTGCCTGGGTTTGAGCCCTGTTTTATCATGAGGGCGGAATCCAGTCAGCTACTGCACAAAGCGATACGACTGGTTTTTACCTCTCAGTGAAAAATAGCAAATAACCAGTAGTTGTCTACAACCCGGATGTTCCTGTTTTTGTAACAGGACAATTTGTGTATTATAATTCTCCATAGTTTGTCAGAGTCATAGTATGAAGCTGCTAACTGCCAGGTCATGTTACTCTTACCTAAACAGTCCTTCATTAAGTTAAAACAGGAGTGCTAGTGGTGGACTTGAGAACCACACCTATGTTTCTTTTAACAAGTTCACAAGCCAGCTCAGGTCAGATTTTTTTTTTTTTTTGGAAAACAAAACAATCTTTTCCACTTCCCCTCTGAAACCGATGGTGTTCTCTGGCTTAAGGCCCGCTTGTGTCCCCTCCCTTTCATATTGGCCTGTCGCGCCTCTCTTCTTGTCTGTAGTTTAGGGCTGCCCCTCTTCTTTGAGGCAGGGGGTGTTGGGGGGAGCGGGTTGAGAACGGGACGTGTGGAACATGTGAGACGTGCTTCTCAGCTGTAGCTGCTAATGACAGACAGACGGACGATGAGCTTTCAGCCTTTTCCCCGCAGCACAGAATGAGAGAAAACTGACACAAACACAAGGACAAATGCTGTTGTTTATCTGACGGTCAGCACACCATGCCGTCAACATAAGGCTCACATGATCTGAGTAAACATTTTTGTTTGTGCCCTGCTGTTGTGAACGTTTTCCAGCTTTGATTTAAACACAGTGAGGATGGTGTTTTATATTGTGCCGTACCACATGCTTTGTTGTGGCTTATAGAGTTGTATGCAAAGATTTGTGTGCCCCTGGCCTAATCACATGTTTTGTTGATTCTCCAAGTTAAAATAAGTACAGTTCGCCAACAGAAAACACATTTCTGACTTTTTTTTTTTTTTTTAAAGAAAAAAATTGTCTTGTTTAAAAGTTATGGAACATTTTGTGTATTTCTTATTTATTTTATATTTTTTTTGCCTAAAAATGGCCTCCTACTTTGTTGTTTCCTGCAGATGTTATGTAAACTAACTTTAACTTAGAAAATTAACATAACATGCCATTTGAGTTCATATTTTCTTAAATAGTGGGTTCAAACGTTGGTCCTGTACCTTTTTGTAACGTACACTTCATGAGGTAATTAGTTGGAGAAAGCATTGCAGAGGCATGTTGCTTGTTTATTGCTACTGCCTTTATAAATATATATATATATATATATATCATTCAAATATAGCTTAAAACCATATTGGTGGGCAATACAAAAATTGAATAAATCAATTAAAATATTCAAATGTACTCTCTGGGAAACCACCTCTTTATGGGTCCTTCACCATGCACGCCACTAGCATTCTTTACTGTAACTACTTCATTCCACAGTGACTCAAGGGACCTTTTAATATTGTTATTGACCCACGTGTTGACTTCTGTGCCCCTCTCGTAACCTTTTTTTAGTCGTTTCCTCCCTGCTCCGCCTCAGCCTGTGTGTGCGTCATGTGTCTTTCCTGAGGCTCCTGATACTGCTCTTCTATGAGAGGCCCAGGCAGTTGCCAGCCTTTAATCTGCCTGCTTCTTGGCTGTGTTGGATGTTCCTGGTACCCAGCAGTGCCCAAGGTCACTGACTAGTGGCCAATGCTTGACCCTGTGCCACCTTTTCTATCTCTCGTGTTCCTCAGCCACAGCTCTGCCCTGAGGGAGGCCACTTGTACACACTGTCCACACACTCTCTCGCTGTAGAGCTGGCAACGGTGCCCCTTTGTGATTGTTTTACACTTCATGATGGGTTATTGTTTACTGCTACACTTCCCCAGGAGTGGTGGCTCTGCTCCCTCTGTGTCCCTGCTTGGCCTTCTGTGGATTCCACATGAAAATGGGCATTGTTTAGCTGCCATTGGTTTGGTGAAACTGGGGACTTGTGTCTAAAAGGGCAGGATGTTGAAAAATGGTTGGGATAAAAACAGTGTGTAAGACTTAATCCCTAACGCAAAGCTCTGCAAAGTTTTATAGAAACAAATACACTCACAACCTCCTCTCTTGTTGGTGACTTGATGTTTATTGTGTTTAATATCTTATAATCCGAGGGATGCTTCAATCATTTGATGTTTATAACCAGTTTCAGAATACATTCAGTTTACAGAATAATGACAATGGGTTATTACACTTTTTTAATGCAAAACCTAAATAAACAGACACAAGAATGTGCTTATTACTTTCTATTACCCAAATATACTACGTTAAACCAATTAACAGTATTTCATGTTTGCAGAAACCTTTGCAAGATCTTTTCCATAAATCAGTGTATTAAATGGAGTGCTACTTCAAAAGTTCAAGTTGATTGGCAGGTTAGCTCAGTGATTCTGTGTACTATAGGTACACACTTAAAATGTATGGTTCTTAAAGGGGTCTTTAGAAAATGAAATGGTTTTATAAAGAACTCCGAACACTTGAAGAATCTTCTTTGCATCATGAAAGGGTTCCTCAGATTAACGGAGAATGTGCTATAGATGGTTCTATGTAGCACCTTTTTAGAAAAGGGTTCTATATGGCACCAAAAACAGTTCCTCTATTATTACAAGCTTAACGTCCTAAAAGCCTTGTAGAACCATATTTTATTGTGTATAACAGCAGCATTTATTTATTCAGCTCTTAGTTAGCTAAATTTATTTAATATTTGATCGTATTTTTGGCTGATTTCCAGTTATGTCTGGAATAGACTAATCTCTGTTTATCCAAAGAAGGGGTGGGCGATATGGCCCTAAAATAATATCACAGTATTTCAAGGTATTTTGGGATTAACAATATTCCTGGCAAAAACACTGAAAAATGTTTTTAATTGGTTTTAAGAACAGACTAATGCAACAAAATAAATGTTATGTTAATATTAATTATATTAATTTAAATATATATTAATAATATTCTTTAATTTCTTTCTGAAGTCACTCCCCTTTTTGGGAGCAAATTCCTCTGCCTCAGCCACTTTCCAACGTACTTCACTGTGCCTAAATGACTCACATAAAGACCGTATGCCTTATTTAGGGTAACATAATGTGTGATGTATAGTATGTGATGGCATCACACACATCCGTCTGAATATCACTGTTTTAAAAATTATGATATTGTTGCGAACGATACATTATGGCACAGCCCTAAACCAAAGTCACATTTTGATCATCTGAAATATAAGACATAAACTATATATTTAAAGTTTATGAGCATGCATTGCTTTAGTTTATCAGCCTACAACAGAGTCTGTTTGTATGTAATACACATGCAGTTGCAGGTTAAAATATATTTTCACTTGTTGTGTTGAAGTCATTTTCTGCAGTTTGAAATTGTGAATGTAGTTTCAATTTTTATTTCAAATATGAACTTAATATTTGCTCATTTTAATAAACAGACTTGTACTACCTATTAATGGATTTAGAATGGACCATGAATACTCAAAGACACACAGTTCTGTAAAATGTCTGAAATAGCTGCAGTGAATCCAGCAGTAAAATAGGACTTGTTACATAGATGAGATTTTGGATCAGCGTACCGCCCACATTTCAGTGGAAAAAAATGTGAATATCTGACCATCGCTTCTGAGTCATTATCACAGTGTAAACGTTGGGTTCTAAATCTTTGTTCTACAGGTGCCAGGTGCTCAGGACTTGGTGGACTTCTCTCCTGTATATCGCTGTTTGCACATCTACACTGTACTGGTGAGTTGTTATATTCCTCTTATTCTTGTCTTCTGCAACCATAAGATAAGATGACGCTTCTTTGATCCCAATGGAAATTGCAGTTAGGTAGTATTACACGTATAGCACAAGAGTAGCTATAGACAATTCAGAAATGAAGGTGGGGGGTATAGAGGTACTTTATCATAAAGTTACAAGATGTGTATGCGTATACAGGGCATTTATGTCGTTACATATTTACACAAGCAGCCACTGTAGTTATTGCACTAGAGTTATGGGGTAGTACATTTTCAATAAGTTATTACAAAGAGCTGCACTAATCACAGTATAATCTGACATAATGTTAGAACTGGAGCAGGTACAACTACGTCTACTGTAAGCATAGAGCTGTACAGTGTAACTCAGCACAGTTCAGATAGCAGGAGACCAGTAATATCACTGCAATAATAAGTCTCATAGAGCTTTAGTCGGTGGATTTTGTACACCAGAGGGTTAAAAGTTTGCAGGATTTTTCTCCCAGGATATTCAGTGTTGCGAGTTTCGAATGTAATTTTATGTCCACCCTCACTTACTGTATTACACATGCATGCCTTACTAACACTGTGTATTCTATTTCTTTGGTATGTCTTTCTGAGACAGACAGTTCGAATGCAGTTGTTGTCTGATGTTTGATTTGTGTCTTATTCTTTGTAATACAATATGGACAATATATATTATTGTTATTGTCAGAGCTGGTAAGCCAATTTTTAGAGGCAGCAATAGTGATCCTAACAGCATACGCAACACAGATACAAGTAATTAATCAAGTGTCTGCTCGTAATGTCATAGTCATCTGGAAAGACTGTTTAAAACTGGCTGCTGCTGTGTTCCTGTTGTATTTTTTTTTCTCCCAACTTGTTTTTTTAAACTTGAAAAATCTACGTATTGTGATGTTTTAAAAGTATATTGCTGTGATGTCAGGATCTAAATAATTGTTTTTTTTTTTTTTTTACATTTTAATTGTATTCCATAATGATTGCTCTTAAATTCCTAACTGGCCTTATATATAGGGACCTGGGCCCTCCTTGGACAGACATTTAGACAGGCCGCCATGATGGATGGTGTTACTTCCAGACACTTTTGTTAGCCACACTAATTGATTTGTTATCATTTTAATAATCTTCTTTGTGTCAAATTACTCCTCTAAAGACTTTTTTGTTTAAGGTTTGAATTGAGATTCTGACTCCGGATGAATAACGGTGTGTGCGTGTGTGTACGTACATGCAAAATGTGTGTTAACTTCTCCCCGATATTCTCTTGGGCCTGTTGAACTTTTAAACGGAATGTTGTGCTTTGGCCTTACATTATCAGCATCCCACATGGGTACAGAGTGAACATGTGTACAATGGCTTTACTTTGGGAAAATGTGAGAATGGCATGTCAGAAGAGGAAATGTTGCTCTACTCTAGAGACTTTTAAGAGGTTGTTTACTGATATCAAAGGGCTTAGTGGATAGTGAGAAAAAAGGAAGCAGATAGGGGTCAGCGCAGTGGTGGAACACCTTTGCAGGAAGGGAAAAACGGGAGGCATTACAGGCTTATGGTGAGTGAAGATGAGAGAAAGCTAACTCTATACAATAATAATAACAATAATAATAATAACAATTTTGTGCAGAGCTTTTCCAAAGCTCACTTTCTCTACAGTTCCGAAAAACAGGAGTCCAAAAGGACCAGAGGAGTTCTGTCAATTTTAAAAATATTTCTCGCAAATAACATTTTTTAGGGATACTTTCAGCAAACATTTAAGACTAGATCTGAAATATTCAGTTTCCCTTACATTAATGTACATCATTACACTCAATAGCAATGGAAGTGTTACTTATTTGGATAGTGTATAAAATGGTTATATTTAAACTGTAGACATTGCCACTAGTTCATCATCTTACAACTAACATTTCTCTAGAATGCGGTGTATCTTTTGAATTTAATTTTATTTTTCAATAGTGCACTTATGAAAAATCAGTGCAATTTCCCATTAAATGCAAAGAAGTGCACTAAAACGTAGATAATAGCCAGAGAGGGGAATAAACATAGGAGATACTCAAATTGATTGTTGGGCAGCATTGTGGATCTACAGCTAGTGTCATTAACATCTAGTTCCAAGGTCTCTGGATCCTGGGTTCAATCGTCACTCTGTGAGAATATTGGTATGTTCTACTTGTGTCTGCATGGGTTTTCTCTGGGTGCTCTTGGTTTCTACCACAAAACACGTTGGTAGATGAATTGATGTCCTGTGATGGACTGTTTCCTGCCTTGTGCCCAGTGAATTCGGGTAGGCTCCTGACTGAAACAGTTACTGAAGATAAATGAATGTAATTCCTTTCTATTTTAGAGCTGGTGACTTTCCTTCTTGTGGCAGCAGCCTGACTACTGATATCCATACACCTGGAAAGTCTGCATGCCTGCCTTTTTTTAAATGCACTAGGATGTTCCAGAAGGGTTGGCTTTTCAGAAGCTCACCCACATGGCATGCTGTATACTGTATGTACAGTATCCGAAGTGCGTGCGTTCACAGGAAGTCACGTTGAAGTGGTAGTTGACACGCAGGCCCATTTACTTCTATAGTTATAAAAAGATTTCATGTAAACACTTCCCTACTGTATTGTGGTAAATAGGACTGCACATTTGTTCTGAGGTGTGGTAAGTAAAGCTCAGAGAACATTATTGAACGACGGAGGGGGGGGGGGGGGGAGTAGTATTTATAGATGGTCGATGACCCATGGGTTATAAAGGCAGGATAGAGCTTTTTCCCCTTATGGTCTGTTTTGGCTCCTGAGTTGGCTACTCTCCAGGTTGTTTAGGATGGAGACAGAAATACAGACAGACAAGAACAGTGGCATGGAGAGAGAAACAAAAAGTTGACCCATACTTACTCCTAAACATTAGGGTTGTGAAAGGGCTATGGAGAAGTCATGGTATTTCGATTTCAGTAACAGTAGTAATTTAGTGTAGAAATGTCAGGTTCTTGACATTTCCAGAAATGAAAAATGTGTTATTGTGTCTCATTCAAGGGTCAGCATTTCCTACTGCCCAGTGCCTGTGGGCATGTATGTCGTTTAACATTTTTGGCCAGTACAAAAAGAGTAGGCTGTGGCGTAAGTGGCCATTTTCCTTGGAGATTTTTTCTACTTAATTTTTAACAGATCACCAAACCATCTTAATTTTCATAAATTCAGATATGTACACACAGGTACACAAATAATTTTTGTCAATAGCTTTTTAGTTTCCTTTAATTTACATTATAAGAATTACTTAAAATTACTGTTACAGAGCTATGAGCTTTAAAAAAATAAATAAAAACCTTGTCTGTTCGAAGTCTTCTGAAGTTGGGGGTAGGTCAGTGGGCTCAAATGATAAACAATTTTCAAACTGAGAAAAGACAAGAGTAGAGAGTTGCTGCAGCTTAGAGTGTTGAAAAATATTCCAGTACCACTGGTTCTTTCACTTCTCATTGTTGTTACATTTCCATGTTACTCTGAGTGTACTTTTGGCATTTCCATCTGTTCTGTTCTCTTCTAGACTCTTTGATTTGAGAGATTTCTTTTTTTTTTTTTTTTGAGTAATCTGTAATTTCAAAATATGCATAAAATGCTTTAAATATGATTTAAACAATAAAACAAACCTTATCTAGCGAAACAAAACTAAGATAAATGTCTGGTTTCAATTAGATGTGTCTCAATCATTTATTCAGTTATCTGTAGAGTAATAAATCATTTATTCAATGGTAGTCCTGAAGAAAAATATAGATTGTGGATTTGAGACATGAGTCCAGTGGAAAGGACCTCCTGTTACCTATAGCACACATAGAGGTCTCAGAAAGGACATGGAGGGCTCACTTCAGCTGACCTGTTCTGACCTAAACTTTTCCCTCCCTGTACACTGTGCAAACACAGAGTACCATTCTCCATTTAGCTGCTTCTCTTTTGTTTTGAGGAGGATGGTGTTCACACTTGTTTTGCCCAGGCCATGTTTGTTCACCTAGTGATGACCCATTACTCTGTAGTGTGTGTGAGGGACTACACATGCATTTCTATCAGGGAGGAAACAGACCTCTGTATTGCCAGGAATCGGAGGAGTCTGGCAGAGGAGGCCCACATTGAGCTAGAATATGCCTGGCCCCAGTGGACAGGGTCAAGCCCAGGCATGTATCTTTTAAATGGCAAAATAATTTTTGGCGATTTAGAAATGCCAGGAAAACTGGAATGTGAAATATGGCTGAACTAACAACAGGCGTTGTAGTGGCGCCAACTTATGTTCTCTCTCTGAAAAATGGCTGAATTAACAGTAACCTGGTGGAAAATACCGGTTCTGCTTTCACTGTGCTGTTGTGTGGATTTTGTATAATTGTAGCCTTCAGGAGTTTAAACCTAAACACCAGCATGGCAGGTTACAACTACTTTAAGAGAATTAAAATAATACAGAAGGATAAATTAGGGAAACATTAACACGACAAATTTCGTTTTGCATTTTTACCTGTAAGTAGAAGGAAAACTGAGAACGCAAAGTGACATTTGAGCCCGTTCCTGACACATTTCTGACAAGTGACATATGCACCTGACTGAACCTGATGAGCTGTGTCCTGTAATAAATATTTCAAGTTCTAATATAGTAGTATTAGTATGCGGGGGACAAGTGAGGCCTATTGTGCCACTCTTGGTGTGTTATCTGTGGCCCAGGGATTTAGCATATGTCATAGACTCGCGGGATGATGATTAGCCCAAGCGTCAGAGGAAGTGCCCGGGTGAAAATGATAACCTTCACACAAGAACAGTGTTTTCTGTCCCTTTTTCTCTCTTTCATCTGCTTTTCCTGGTATCTGTTCTTTTTCAAAGTTGGGAGCTGTGTGCTCTGCTCTGGAGACTTGCTCAGATAATGGACTGCAGTGAAGCAGTTTTTTTTTTTTTTTTTTTTTTTTTTTTTAAAAGATTTAAAGATTCAATTCTCCTTCCCTGGATGAATGAGGCTTTTTCTTTTTTTGGACTATGAGACCACTGTTGTAATCACATTCTAATTTGTGATTAGGAAAGGCCAACTGATTTGCCTTTATTTGAAGTTGATTATGCCTCTTCAGTTGAAATGATTGTGGCTTATCACTCTCTATCATTCTAGCAAAAGAAAACCTTCAGAGGTTCTCAAACACTCCACCCTGCTCCTTCTGCTGGTCACCCTCTCTTTTTCATTTCATGCAAGGGTGCTGGTCTTGGAGGGCCGGTGTCCAGCATGGTTTGATCATTTTTCTGCTCACACACCTAATTAAACCCATTTCAGTAGTTTTTTTAAAAAGCAGGGAAGTTACCAAACTGGCAGCAGCCCTTCAGGACAGGAGTTGTGCCCCCCTGATTTAATGTGTTTTTCTTGCTGGTTTAGACTGGAACTTTGGTGGTATGATTGGCACCTTTTTCGCAACACACTGGTAAAAGCCCCTTTCTCGCTCCCATTTGTGATGATGAATGAATCCATGTTTTTTACCCAGGGTGCCCGGGATACGTTTGAGAACTACTACAGGAAGCAGAGGAGGAAACAAGCTCGGCTTGTGTTGCAGCCACATTCTAACATGGTATGCCTTCACTCTGCCACTCTGTTTGTCTTGTCTTATGATATTGGCCCATTAGGGCTTCTTTACTTTCCCTCACATTCTCACAGCACATCCCACACTAACATCAATGTGTTCAGGTAAGTCTGGAGGCTTATACAGTTACCAGTGTTATTTTTATTTTTTTTGGGTGGGGGGGGCAATATTACAACTGATAGAAATAAATAATCTCTGCTTTTCCTTTGTGGTCTTTCATTGCAACTATGTATAAGAGATGTATGAGGAATTGTCAATATTTATTAGGTGAACAAATAAGATTCTAAAACATTTTTTCATAACATGAATTCTTAAACACACTCATCCTCTCGTCTTTTTTCATAACTGTTGCATAGTATTAAAAAACACAATTTTAATAATAAAAAACAAAGCTTAATATGAAGTATTAATATGCTATGATCTCAAACACCAAAAACACTATTTTTAAACCAAACCCCTCAAACTTTTGGGCACAGTCTTATTCCTAAGAACAGAACAAATCAATGCACATGCTTTTGCAGTGTTTTTTCTTGACTATTGAAAGAATTCATTTTTTTGCAATTATATATTACACTAAAACACTTATTTGTACACCTAATAAATTTTGATTGTTAATTTCAGATTGAATGGTGCCAAACTTCTGCATTTGACAGTGGACTGTCTATTTCTCCTCATGGCAATATGAATATTTTCAGTTGAGCAATAGATAAAATATATTGTGTGTCCTTATAAAGGTAATAGAATAGATTTCAGCTATTTAGTTCTATTATTTCTTTGTATTTTCTCTCCCTGGTGTGTGTGGATGCAGCATGAAACACTAGAGGGGTACAGGCGGTACTTCAATCAAATTGTAGGGTAAGTAAACTTTGCATTTCACGGTTAATAATAAGTTTAAATGTGCTGAAAACCATTTATGGTCTCTGAGACTGAAAGAATGAATTAAGAATGGCAAGCGTATTGTGGAATTCCTGTCAGGCTCATGGCATGGTCATTCACTCTACTACCTTCAACATCCAAACCTTCCACACTCACTCAAAAGCACCCCTTTTTCCCAATATTCCATCCTGGGGCTTTTGGAAATGTTGCCAGGCTGCAGGATTTATGGGCTCGGGGATGTGGAGTGGCAGATGGGTGTTATTCCAAGCGTCTGGATGGGAAAGTGGGGAAGGTCGGTGTCTGGACCAGAGGCTTCTGCAAACATCCGAGTGGCACGGGGTATTCCTAGGAATGGCTGGGGGAATAGGGATGTGCTACCCACTGGGTCCATCAAAAAGCTACAAAAAGGGCAGCCTTATGCTTATGTGCATCTATTTATGGTTGGCAGGGTCTATTTTAATTGCATTTGCAAGTGCAATGGTATTAAAGCTATTTTGCTTTCTCTCTGTAGATTCTTTGTAGTGGAGGACCACGTCCTTCATACGACTCAGGGCCTGGTGAACAGAGCGTATGTGGAGGAGTTATGGGAACTGGCCTTGTCCAAGACCATTGCAGCGCTACGTACCCATTCAGTATGTCTCTTTCATGTTTTTCCGAGAGTGCCCAAGATTCTACATATTAAAGTATCTGTTTTTAAATTCTCAATTACTTTAATGGATTTAAAACCTTAAAACTGTTAAAAATGTGTCCCCCAGGATATGTCCAAGGTATATATTAGTACTTAATTTTTTTTTTAAGAATACCTAAATCTAGTGTCATAACAAATGTCTGTCTTTAGGTTTTGAGTTTGTCTGTGTTTAAAACGCTTTTGTGATTTGTTTGTATTAACTGGAATGAAAAGATCTGTAGAGAATCTGTGTTCCACTCCTTTAGTGACACGTTTAAACCTCTGTTGGATGCTGATCATTACTCTCTGGATTGGTGTCCTTAGAATTCTCTGCTTTGTTTTGTCCCCTAACAGTCCTACTGCACTGACCCTGACCTAATTTTGGATCTGAAAAACCTCATAGTCCTTTTTGCTGACACGCTGCAGGTGGGTTGCTTAGTCTTTGATGAAGTAGGATCCCTTGCCTAAGGACATAACATTTCTAACATAAGTAAGCCCATAGCTCAGCTGAATCCTTGGCAAGATACAGATGTATTAACACAGTTTTGGAAGGCAGGTTGTTTGTTCTTGGTGTTCTAACTATACAAATCAGCTGTCACAGACAGACTTTTAAATGACCAAAACCTTTTTAAGTGGTGATCCCGTATATTTTCCGTATACACATTAGAACACATCTCAACAAACAAACTTGTGCGTTAAGATTCAGACTCAGTCCTAAAGCAATATGGTGCAAGTACATTTGGAAATTGCCAGTCTTTCTTGGGTTTAGACTTCTGAAGATATGTCAAAGCATTGCTGGAAAAACATTATTTGTTTTAACGATCTGAATAAATCATTATTGAATCACTATCCACTGAGAGTCTCTACTCTCTTGCTGTTTCGTGCTCTGCAGGGTTATGGCTTTCCAGTGAACCAGCTGTTTGACATGCTGCTTGAAATGAGGGATCAATATGGAGAGATTCTTCTGAAGAAATGGAATCAGTCCTTCAAGTAAGACTATTTACTAAAATCTTGCATCTCACTTCTCACTGCTGGCCACTCCGTGAGCCTTAATGTAAGTTTCAAGAGAGGAATAAAGTGCATAGATCAAAAGGTCTTCAGTTCTAAAGTTCATTTGTCAGTGTTACATACCAGAGTTATATTTCCTGAAATTGTCTGCTGGATCACAGTCCCAGGGAGCTGCGAATTCTTCGAATTTTTTTTTTTCAACAGGTGAAGGAAAGGGAAATGATTTAAATCCAAGATATCTAATTTACTGACCAGCACAATAGAGGTGATAATATTCCTCAAAGGAGAAACATTTTCTTAAGAAGGTTTTTTTCTTCCCCCTCTCATGGTTCACCAGGATCACTTTATATGCCATTAAAATTATGTGGAAACCACAAAAATGCAGGCCTATTGTGGAAAGGCTAGACTTTAGAGATCCTCAGAGAGGCACTGTTAAGACTTGCTGGGTTCAGTCTTGAGAGCGGATGCCATCGGAAGTTTGGATTGACCTTGTCAGGGTCCCTGTTGAGTCCTGTCAGAGACCATTGGCTTACTCTGCAAAGGCTGGAGGCCTTGGATTTCACTGCCTTGGAAATGCTGAGCTCTGGGAATGTGAGAGAAACTCAAGGAGACTTGTTACAGATTACATACACAGTCGCTCATTTATATATTTATTTATTTTTAAAATCCTAAACAATGAACAATGTTTATAAATAATCAGGTATGGCTTAACCACATGGGCCTCGTAAAGCGCATTAGCTTTCCTGAATATGACAGATACAGGCGTAAAGCTATTAAACCACTTGTGTGGTTTTTGGAGCAATTGTGATGTTGTGAACTCGAATGTCCTTGTATTATTTGGTCTTTTCAGGCAAATAATCGATCAAGACAACTATAGCCCCATCCCTGTGGCAACCGAAGAAGAGTACCGGCAAATCATAAGCCAGTTTCCCTTCCAGGATCCAGAATTAGAGAAGGTCAGTTACTAACATTGATTGATAGCTGTGTTTTGTCTAGACGAGTCTAGTTATGCATGTTAGTCATGAATAATGCATTTGTATTTAATTTCCCAAATTCTTTTAAACAGACGCTTTTTCCGAAGAAGCTTCCATTCTCTGAGTTTGTACCCAAAGTATACTCTCAGCTCAAGGAGTTTATCTATGCCTGCCTGAAATATTCTGAGGACCTGCACCTTAGGTAACATGCACACAGACGTATCCAAATAAATAGTGCATTGCTGTCTTTGAGATTAAATGTAGAGTTTAGACCTGCATTCAATAATCCTTGGTTTGCAGACATTATCTCATTAGTGCTCGAGTCTGGTTGCTCTAGAAGACCGGCAGTTACCTCAGTGCCTATTTTTAAACCTGTTTTATTATCACTGACTTTTAAGTCATACATTTCTCTCTTATCTGTCTAAGCCAGAGCTTAAAGAAAATTCTTGCAGTACTCATTAGTGTGTGTGTGTGTGTGTGTGTGTGTGTATATGTATATATATATATATATATATATATATATATATATATATATATATATATATATATATATATTATTTTGTTCATTTTCAGTACTCATTATTGGTGAGCTATGATGATTAGACACTTACAGTTTGCACTATAAAATCCAAAATTCAAAACAAGGGTGAAAAACACTGACAGTGGACCTTTTAACATTTTATATGAATCTTTAACGCTTGTAAAAGACATTCCAAAATTTATGAAGATTGTAGTAGTATTAACATATCTCACCTAAATTTTAGAGTGATTCTCCCACGTCTGACATATAACTAAAACACAAGGGGGACTCGCACTTGCGGTCTGTTATATTGAACTTGTACCCATTGGAAATCAAGCATGATTAGTTGATTCCACTGTAAGTTCATAATCATATTAGTGGTTAGGCATTAAATCCTTTACTGGAATTTTAATTGTTTAATTTTTGGTTATATTTTAGCACTGAAGTAGTGTCTGGTGCTGATGAAATGACATGTTCTAAATAAGTCATGGCGATCAGATGCCTCAGCCAGCACACTGCAGGGAAGAGCTGAAAAATGAGAGTAGTATTGATTCAATCTATATTACCACCTTTTAGACTTGGAACTTTCTGCCACTGCTTTTTAATAGAAGGCTAACTCATGTAGACACGCTGTAATGTGATGTGATCCCTGCTTATAGCCCCCAAACCCCCTGATCGGAACAGTAGTTCATAGGGTCAAGGTCGGAGGTCACACACCGCAGGACCTTCTATGGCAGTGTTTCCGGCCAGACGGAAGACGTCGGGCCTCTCCTGATTGAGCTTTGTGCAAATGCTTCTGATTCTCTTGCTCAGGATCGTTTGATGTTTGCTTTGGATATCCTCTCTGTGAGCAGCACGTCAGGTCTGATTACTTTAGAATCTGATCTGATCTCTTGACTTTTTTGGCGTGAGCTTTTGAGGCGTGAGTTGCAGGTGACAAGGTCACTGAAAAGCCACAGTATCCTCTCTCCTCCTGAAGTACCATTCTGTTATTATCATTAGTAACAATTAATTATGTCTGAGACCATGTCTGAAACTAGCTTCCCTGCCTGTAAGGTCAACAAGGCCCAGTTGTATGATTAGAAAGGAAAGCACTCAGATGAGTTGAGATGTCTGGTCTTGTATCATAAGTAAATAAGGCCCAATGGGAACAAAGCCCGAGACAATCAAGGCTTGTAATTCTCTTAAATCGCAGCATATCTGAACCACCCAGCTAATCTTTTCCTGTCTGACTAGTGAATTCAGCCAATCAGACCTGGACTTACATTGCACAGATCTGTTGGAATGTACTTTTGATAGAATTCCATATCATGATAAGTTCCACCTGTAATGCAGTTTTACAATATTAGATATTTTAGCCTGCATAAATTAAAGTGGACATCTACGATTGTGGGGAATTGTATTTCTTTCTGGTTGTTTACATTCAGAAGCTCAGGGTCTATTTAAAGTTGAACGGTGTGTTTGAGGTAGAAAAAACGACTTCTGTTTGTATATGGCTGAAGTTTAACTTATTTACAGATACCGATGCTTCGGAAACACATTAGACCTATTTTGACCATGCAGAGAGCTAGTAAATGATGAGGAAACATCTGTAGAATTTTATAAAATGCATTTTTTGATTACAATTGTGAATGTCACATTTAAGTAATTATATACAGCAAAAATAATCAATTTCGCCCACCTATGAAACAGGAATAGAGCAAAATCCTCATCTCAATTCATCCATCATCTAAAAAAAAAAAAAAAAAACACCAAATTTGGGCAATTTCTCTGCCATGAGGGGAGGAAGGGACTAGCATACTGGACCGAGACACATGGCGATAAATACGTTAGATTGGTTTCCAGCATGGTAAGAGATGGGAGACCAACAAATTATGTCCTCATCCTCAAACATCCTCAGAATTTTATAAAAAGTGCTTTTTTCCCAAACTGTGAGAGAGTTTATTGTAATATTTATTTTTCTTTTGAATGGCTTCTAAACAATTTGCCAAACCTTGTTGACATATATGGTACATATATATAGAGTAATGATGCTACAGTATAGATTTATATTTTTATAGGCTAAAACACTCATTATTCCCCAGTACCTCCAAAATGTAATCATAATTTTTGTATGACACCAATACTGTAATATCAGTAAAGACAATATATTGTCCACCAGTAACTGCAGTTAAAATCAGGACCATTTGATTGCAATGGAAATTCAGCTAGCAAACTGGCCTCCATACACTTGCGCAGAACCTAACTGGACTGGACTCTTAAGCCCTACCTGGGGATCAGATGTTAAGTAAACCTGAACTGGAGGAGGGGGGTTGTGTCAGGAGGTCTAGATATCCCCCAGTATTAATGTTCTCGTTCTGTCAGTGGCCACAGCTTGACTTGGTCTCTCTCTTTCTTTTTCTCTCTCTCTCTCTCTCTCTCTCTCTCTCTCTCCTCACATCCACCAGACACGTCCTGTGTGGTTTTCGGAACGTGGCCGATCCTCATGCTCGGGTGTCAGTTAAAATTCAAAAATAAACATTCTCTCCCTCCACCCCCCTTTGGCCAGTTGTTCCAAAGACCGTGGCTTGGTGAGTGTGTGGGGTCCAGAAGTTACAGATCCAGCCAGAAACCCCAATGCAGTCGCTGCTAATTTAACTGTGCTGTCAAATAAGAGCACCGCTGTGTGGATTTCTGCATATTTGACATATTTCCCTGCAAGTCCTTATTAAAACAAGAGCGTTTGACTAAGCACAATAGGCCCAGACACATCTCTTGTAGGCGATTCTCTGTGCGTCTGTGCGTGAGTTTATACACACTGTATATCCTCCACACACTGTGTGCCTTAGTCTGTGTACATTAACTTTGGACACCTTTCATTTATTCATTCATTATCTGTAAGCGCTTATCCAGTTCAGGGTCGCAGTGTGTCCGGAGCCCACCTGGAATCATTGGGCACGAGGCAGGAATACACCCTGGAGGGGGCACCAGTCCTTCACAGGGCACTTTGGACACATTTATTAGTCTTTTTTTTATTTTTGTCTTTGTTAAAAACTAAATGCTAACTAAGTATATACTGCTTAAACATGTGAAATCTTTATTCCTATTGTTTAATCACAGAGTGTTTTGAGTCCTTGTAACTGACATCAAAACAAGAGGATATACATATATTATTACAGTACTCTCAAGCATTGATTAATTCTTGTGATTATTGTGCTTAGTGTTTTAGTTTTGATCGTTTTTACTGTGGAAAGATCATTGTCCCCAAACTTTTGGTGGGCCGTGTAGATTCCTGTGTGTGTGAGGATAGGGTCAGGCTTTGACAATCGGAAGCGGAAACCTGTGATTGACAGACCAAAGGCGATGAGCGTCGGTTCTGCACTCTGCTATGCACTCTGCTCAGACTAGACCACCGGAGGCAATTAGGCCTTGCGGTTTCTCTGAGCCAATATTAAGAGGAGGTGCAGTAAGAGACGGTGAGTCTGCAGTGGTCCATACACAGGTGGTTGGAGACCAGACTGGAGGAATTTCATTTACCGTTAAGTCCCCCTCCCCCCCGCCACCAGAATGTCTGCTGAACTTTGATCCCAAGGTGAAACTGGGTCCTTCACATTTTGAAGTTGTTTTACAGATGTTTCTGCAGTCTCTGTTTAGAAACTTTTTTTTTTCATGAGGTGAATGAATGTGATGGTTCAGTAGTTCATAAACGGACAGCCAGTTTGGCTTTGAGTACATGTGATGAATCAGAGAACAAGGATCCAGTACAATACCATCCATCTTTCTCTCCTCCCCTGCACACACATTTCCTGGCCTTTGTTTCTCTAATGGACTTAATTAACCTCCTGATTTTCAGCCATTCCCCTCCGCATGACTTCTTTTCTTCTTCCGTTTTTATTAAGATGTTCTTATATGAAGGTATTTTTGGGGTCAGTATGCTGGCCGTGTTCTGCACATGAATCCAAGAGAATGGATGAAAGACTGAATGGATGATTGGATTTTATTTATAACTAAGATGTTACTGCCATGGAGCTCTAATCATTCTGTCTCTCACCGCGTTTGTGGTCAGTGAATTCCGCTGGATGACACTACCAATTTCCCGATTGTTCGTCCGTAGCCCTAGGCCAGTATTATTTTATTAAGTCAGTAAATCCACGTGTGTAAAGGGCTACTTTAGAGCATTGACATCCCTGCTTTCATTCAAATTGCTGTTCATTCTTTTGTCAACATTCTTTTTTAGCTTTTTATTCCTTTTTCTCTCGCGCGTCAAGATCTTGTTGCCAAGCCTGAGACGAAGAAAATTCTTTCCCCCTGCTGAGGAGTAGATTGTTTTTGAAATTCTTCCACTGCTCTCTCTCGGCACAACTAGAGACAATTTAGTAATTTGGGAGGAATGTGTTTGGTACCCAGAGACAGAGAAAATGTTGCACTTTTGGTCTTAATTTGAATTGACTCTCACAATCAGGTCACACTGTTCTCATCCCTCTCTCCTCTCTCTCACTCTTTCTCTCTCTCTCACTTTCTCATATTATTCCACTTTTTCCCCTTCGTTAAACTTTTCTTGAGGGAGGTAGAAAAGATGCTTCCAGCTGTACTTATAGTAACGGGGGTAGGAGCATGGACCACCAGCGGATGTAATTAACCCCACTTGTGCTATTTCCTGACCCCCTTACCACCAGATTTCACTCTTTCATAACCAGCATGGAAAAGAGAAATGGTGCCCCCCCTCCTCTCTTCTCTCTCTTTTTTTTTGGTCTTGTAATTTCCAACAAGTAGGTGGGTGTGCTGCTTGTTCTCTGATTTTGGTAAATGTAGACTGTACAGTCCACAGGGTGTCGTTGTTCTGTGGTAGACCCCCAAGTCTGTGTTTTTTCATTCGGACATTCTGGTTTTGCTCCGTTGCGTGCTCTCCTTTATACTATCACACACTCATTCCCTCTCAAAGGAGTAATTAAACCTTTCGTAACCACTTCAGAAGACATTTATGTTTAGGGTCACCGTTGTCAAAATGTCTAAGTTGGGTTACAGCTTTACCAATTGATGTATTGCACTAAATCCTTATTAGTATTCCACAAAATCTGGGCAAAACCATATGGAATTGCTTTAGTAATCTATGGCTTAGTTCAGCAGTTCTGGTTCCATATACATGTATGTTTGTTAATGTAATAAGATTGTTTATGTATTTGCTGTTGCGGAAAAGATGATGATGATGATGATGTGTTCTCCTTGGTTCAGTTCTACAGAAGTTGACGACATGATTCGAAAGTCTACAAACCTGCTGCTCACAAGAACTCTCAGTCACTGCCTGCAGTATGCCATCAAAAAGAAGAATGTGGGTTTAGCAGAGGTGAGTAAAATCATTTGCCATGTGTATGGTACATGCTTTTGTGTGTGTTTGCTTTAAGGCCAGCATGAATCAGAAATCATTGGATATTGTAATTATTTTCCCATGTATTTTTGAGTGGAATTTTGTAGTAAACAGGTCTCAGACCTACCTGCATTTTTCCCTCCATGATTGGACAGGATGTGGTTAAACAGACATTAATGGCTCATAATATTTAGTTTATGGTTCCTCCTGTCATCAACACGTCATAAGATTGAATCCTGGTGGTTCTGTGACCCAAAAGGTCTTTTTGGAGCAAGATATTTTGATAATATTTGTTTGAATATGGGCGGCACGGTGGCGCAGCAGGTAGTGTCACAGTCACACAGCTCCAGGGACCTGGAGGTTGTGGGTTCGAGTCCCGCTCCAGGTGACTGTCTGTGAGGAGTTAGTGTGTTCTCCCCGTGTCCGCGTGGGTTTCCTCCGGGTGCTCCTCCCACAGTTCAAAAACACATGAACTGGATAAGCGGTTACAGATGAATGAATGAATGAATGTTTGAATATGTCAATAAATACTTTGTTAAATCAAGTCAGCTGTAGATTTAACAGATGTATACCATCAAGGAGAATATCTGAAAACATACTTTGTCCTGCACACTACCTCTCATTTGTATTTATTGCAATTACATACGATTTTATACAACCATTACACTTATTAAGATAAATTATTTTAAATAATCATAATAATCCTAGAAGCCTAAGACTTTGCAAAGTCTTTACAAAGATACATTTACATTTGAAAAAGCTTTTCTTGTCTGTGCACATTTATGATTAAATCCTGCCAAAAATAATGCACTTCTTCCTTCTCCACTTCTCTGTTTGTGTCCATGTTCACCGGGAGAAGCACATTTTCTTCTTTCTTAAGAGGCCCCATAATGGCTCCTATTGCCTCTTCACACTTACCCAGTTCCTGCTGCTCTCTCTGTTACCTTTCTCCGGCTTTCTCCTTTGAGTGTGTTTAGTCTGTCCCAGTCATTACCTTTCCAGAGATGTTAGCTCCCTACTTATTTTTAGGCCTTGTTTATAATCTTACCACTCCAGATACAAAGTTCAGCTGGGTGCCGTTGATCTTGAGGCGAGAGAAAACCATGGGATAAAGACTGGAGGGGTTTGCTTATGATTTTGTGTTAGTTCATCAACAGGGCAGCCCTCGGGTCATCCACTTTCACGCTGGCCCTCTCTAGTGAAAACCACTGCCACCTCCTCACCATAATAAACATGTGTATGCGTACACACACGCGCCCGCACACACATGTTGTGTGCCAGATCAGATATCAGAGATTTCCAGCACAGGCCCCAGTTCTCCTGGTTGGGTGGACGTACGGATGTGTGACCCAGGCTCCGAGCTGGAGCTTCCCCCCTGCAGGGTGTTCTGAGGCCGGAGCCTGGGCTGAATTAGCCCCGTTGCGCCTTGCCTGGCTGCTGACAGCCATGGCCTGCCTGTGCTCCCTGAACCCTGGCCCACAGAGTGACTGACTGACTGAACCCAGAGCAGCGTGAGCTCTCTGCTGCTCCTATACACTGAGACAGGTTTGGGGAGAAGCAGTATCTCTTTATCTCAGTAGGGGTTACACACTTGCAGAATAGATCTGAAAATACTCACTGACCTGCTTACCATATCACTTCTGTGTAGAAGTGCACTAAAAGAAGTAACATACTTATTGACTTTGCAGTTCCTAAAGTAGCAGTTATGAAATGGGATAGAGCACCTGGCATTTTACTTTGTCATTAGATTTATTAGATTTATACATAAGCATTAGTATAAACATTGGCCCAAAGTGGATGCGAAGCACTGAATGGTGACACTGGTGGGGCTTGTGAAATGTGTGTGAGTAAGTGTTCCATGAGGTGCTTCAAATCTAAAAGCAGGGGTCCTGGAGGGCCGCAACCAATGAACACATGCAGATCTTGATAAGTTTGAGTTGGATGAGATGTATTTAAATTGCATTTTAGTGATTTTTATTTATTTTAAATTTCTGGTTCATCCAGCTAGTTCAGATCATCGTGAACACAACTCACCTGGAGATGTCCTGTCACTACCTAGAAGAGTTCATCTCCAACATCACTAATGTGCCTCCAGACATAGTTAATGCCACAAAGCTCTATGGCACCTCCACTTTTAAGGTAGGAAACAACCTACTTTCCCTGTTTTAAAACCTACTCTATTCTGAGTTTTATGTCACAGCTAGTTGGATTACTTCTACTTTAGGGATTGTGATATTCATTTAAAAATGCATCCTATGTTGATGCTAGTCATAGTCTGCATTCATTTTCTGTTATTTTTACCTACTACCCATTATTAGTTTTGTAGATAGCAACTGTTTCAGAGTTTTGTGGTGATATAGCTGTAACTGTTGTTTGTAAATCTGGGAGCACGTTTTTTATAACTCTTGATGTGGGTGCATAGGATGCAAGACATTCAGCTGAAGAGGAGATCTACACTAACCTAAATCTGAAGATTGATCAGTTTCTGCAGCTGGCTGATTATGATTGGATGGCAGCGCAAGGTGGTGGGAAGGCCAGTGATTACCTGAGTGACCTCATTGCCTTCCTCTGCAGCACCTTTACAGTGTTTACACACCTGCCTGTAAGTATGTTTTTATTCAGACACACACACACACACACACACACACACACGCGCACACACGCTTTAATACAATGCTTGATTTTAGATTTACATTATCAAGCTAGATTCTTTTCTGAAAATCTTGTTTTTACATTTAAAAATGTTATCATTCAAAATTCTGCAATGGAATGCCACTTTTTTGTTAAAATACATTCAAATACTTATTTACATACATTTAATTAACATTAACAAAATGTTAAAGTTTTTAATTATTTGAACTCTTAGAGTTGTGGAGTGAACTGTGCTGCCAAAGGTGCAAAGGTAACAAGAGTGAGTCAACTCCAAGAGTTTCAAGTCTATTAATCATTGCTCAACAGCTGGGATGAGTGAATCCCTGTAGCTCAAATAAACAATTCCTTGGGAGTTGATTCTCCTTCACTAACTACATTTACTTTAAATGGCTTGGATGTTTCTGAACCACACTCTGTAAAAATTGTACACAAGGCACAAAGTACACTGCAGTATCTGCCACTAAGTCAAAATAAAGTTTGATAGTGGAGTAGACTTCTGAAGACTCGTTTTGAGTGCTGTCACCATGAAAACAGCAAACAGACGGAGCATCTTCTTGTTTATATTTCCTTGTGATATTCTGTTTTCAAATGAGAAATAACAGGCCATTTATCAATTTATATTAATCGATGAAAAGTGCAACATTTTATCATAGTTTGTCTTCAAATTACTATTTTTATCTAGTTCTCATTTAGTTTTCGTTGCCTTATTGAAATATATTTTTGATCACACATTCATTTGACATGCCCTGCTACATATTTCTGCATATGTATAAACACAATCTTCTCTTACCTTTCACACCCTCGGACATGATGTGTGTTGCTATGTTCACATGTTTGACAAACGCTGGAACGTAAAGCTGGTATTAGCAAGGTTTTCTGATCGCTCTAGTTCTCCTAAGAGCCCTTGTCTATCGATCCCATTGCTTTAAAGGGGATTACACTTGAACTTAGAGTCGAGGCTAAGTGGGATAAGTGTGGTAAGAGGATTGGGGCCCATGGTGCAGGCCCTCTAAAGCTTCCTGGACTGGCTGCCATGGAGCAAAAGAGAGGCTGATGACGTGACCCAAAGGTGCTGCACAGGCTGGGGGAAGTTCATGCCCTGTGCAAAGCCTGGCCTTGACCCATGACCCATAAAGTGGGTTTATACAAGACAAAAGTGTTCCAGAATAAACCCCTTCTATGGGCCTCTGCTCAACGTCCTCACTTGCTACATTACCAGGAGTAAGAGACCCAGTGCCAGGGCTGGCCCCCCAGTGTCCTCAGCTTCACAGTGGCCCTTGTTCCCTTATAGAGGTGCTGAAAGGGGCTTCCAGAATACACCCTCCCCTCTTTTACCCTCCTGTAATCTCTTAAATCTCACAGTGCCCTCTGACACAGCTTTGGCTACATGGGGACATGCCCCTTTTCAGTCGGGAAAAATAAGAATCTGTATATATTTGGGTGGATTTCACCAAGAGAGGGCAACATTCGCTAGTAGTCTCTCATCTACGTTCAGACTTTCACTCATTTGACATTTACTTGCCCAGGCCTTAAACCAACATACTGCCATTTTTTGTATTTCTTGTTTTTACACGTGAATGTGGGCTTGTGTGTTCTTCTGATTCTTATTCCAAGAACTCCCTCTTCATCCAGCCTTCAGTTCACCCTGGCTTGGCCGTGCCTTAGCCCATAGCTCATGCACACGCAGGTGTGAGTATGTGAATTACCGAAGGTGATTTGTGTTCGCAATCCTAGAGTTCTGAGGGTGATTCTGAAGCCAGAGCCCCATCAGTCATGCTAACATGCTTGACCTTCCTACCCCTGACCACTCGACCACAAACTTAGCAGTAACACCCTGAGAGACCTTCAGTGTAGACGGCAGACTCTGCAGTCAAGGCCTTCGAGATGAGTAGGAGAACGGTTTGGTCAGCCAGCCTTGTGTATAAAACCCTAAAGCACCCACCTAAATGTAACCTATGACCTAAAACCAGTCCCTGCCTCCTCCTTTCTTTCCTATAGGGCAGTCCCATAGAGCACGCCAGACTGCCGGTGAGTATGGCCGCAGTGTGGGCTCAATTGCTGGCCTAACCTTGACCATGAGTCATGATTGCAATGTGGCACTACCGCATGTTACCTGGTGTTCATCTGACAGCTCACATCCTGCGTTTGACTCACAGACTTACTGTATGTTGAATGATGAAACAGTGTTTGGATTTGTGGAGTGATTTTTAGCTGTTATTTTCTAAACTTTCCTGTTGTCAAAACCTCAATATCATTTCAATTGTTTTCTGAGACTATAATATCTTTATTTAACTTGAAATACATTTCTGGTGCTTTAAAAAAAGCTGAAAAATAAGCAAACAACACTTTGAATATTCCAGATGGAGTTCAGTGGCATAGCACAGCTTAGTCAGCTATTGTTTGCACTGGTAACGTGAGTTTACCTCCATTAGAGTTGCATGCAAAGTATTTCATGTGTGTTATTTTCTCTATATGTGTAATACACAGTAGCTTAAACTTCTAATGGTGACCAGTCTCGGTTTAGGCTGAACAAGAGAAATGTACAAGAAAGTAAACTTTGTTTAATAAAACTGCTCCTCAAACCGGTAGTAATGCATTGTATAGTCATGCGAAATAGTTTTTGATCATTGAGCAAGAAAATAAAAACAGAACATAGTTTTACAGTGTGGTTAAAAAGCATGTTCTCTTGGTGTACGAGTGGCACAACAGTGTGTTGGTCTTATCACAAGTTTTGTCTCCACTAATGACTCAGAAAGGGCATAACTGACCTCAGTTTCTCTGTGTGGTGAGCTGATTGTGGAATAAATTTTTTTTTTTCCTTCTTTTCTTTAGGCCTGTTCACATAGAGTCCAATAGTTTTGAAAACTGACACTTGTATATTAATATATTAACATTTAAGTTAATTTTACACTGAGTCCAAAATAGAAGACTGCAAAACTGAGTCAATTTCAGTCAGAGCTATAATCTGTGTTGTACGAATACGTTAAAATCAGGCTGAACAATCAGAGCTCCGTTGTCATGGTTGCTGACCAAACAAATTATTATCAGGACAGTGGCAGAGCAGTTAGTCTTACAAGTAGCACACTCACTGTAAGAAAATGAGATTAAACAAAATGTACTTTTTTTTTAATGAGATGAACAACATGCAGAAGCAGAGCCTCCACTGACCTATGAATATACCTTCAGAACAGCTCAATGAACAACTTTGTTGTTGTATTTCTTAAAAAAAAATCATTTTTGTTGCTGATGGTAGTCAAGGAATCAATTTTTTCTTCATCTCAATTTCAGTGTTTAGACAAAAAATTAATAAATTCATTAAATAAGTGTGTCGGACTTGGTGTGAAGGTTTTACTATATGAAATTTTATTTCATATAGAAAAATCTGATTTTGCATTGATGCCTTTCGCATGCTGATACCATGATGTATAGAATAGTCCATAAATGACTGGAATAATGATGGATAATAAAGAACAGGAATGACATTTTCATGAAATACAAAGTGAATAACAATGCTACATATTTTTCATAATAAAATGTGATGAATAAAAAAAAAATCAACACTTAATTTATGCAGGTAATTAAATTGTTGCCTCATAGAACTGCCAACGTACACAGCTATTTTGTGTGCAACTCTCTTACAGCTTTGGCAGGAGGTTATGAAACATGCCTCCTGTCTCTGCTCCAGTGGGCCCGTGGTTCCCTGTTTGAATGAAGTGTTGGCTTCTCCACAGATTCATTGCAGTTTGCATTTAGGACTCAAAACTGCTAATGCAGTCTTTTCATTCATGATAAAAGTGCTTAAAAGAAGATTATATTCCAAGGGAGGGGGTGAACATGCACTTTATTATGTCTAGTTGATGTTAAATACTACTCTGGTTCTTTTGTTTTAAGCGTTCTTGAAAAAAAGTTTTCAAATTGTATTATCTATGAATATTGATTGGTTATATGTGCAAATTCCGAAGGCAGCATTTCCAATTGTAAATTGTTCTATTGTCTGCCTTCCTATATCCATATTTCTACATAATACACATTGGTGCAGACAGAAAAAACCCCAAAAGGATTTCCAAAAAGCAGCAGGAGAAAGCAAAAGTCTTCTTTACTTCTAAAAGAAGTTAATGTAAAATGATTTTGTTAGCGATACTATTCTACTACATGTACATTTGGAGCATTTCTACTGCTACATTCTTTATGAAAATTCAAGGGATGTCACCTGCGTTCCATAGATGTAGAAAAATTCATAGAAAAACCTGATACATGCTTTTTTTCTGAAATAAATGAGGTAGTAAGGTTTGTGTGAATGTGCGAGTGTGTTACTGTGTGTGTGTGTGCGTGTGTGAGATGAGTAAGACCACCAGAGCTCTGTGTGGGTTTGTATAGTGTAAACTGAATGCAGTCACCCACAACTCACATGTAAGCAATCTGATTGAACTGGAGAAGAACAGAGAAAGCCCTCCAGGTGTGTATTTGTAGTAGTAGTAGTGTGTGTGTGTGTGTGTGCTTTTTGTGTGTGTGCATGCACCTTGTGTGTACTTCCTGTGAGTAAATATGTGTATGTATTGGCTCTATATCATGAATGAAGTGCCCACTATCATTACATCTGCTACAATGGCTCCAGACACACAAAGATGGAGTTCAGATATAAATATAAATCTGGAAATGAATGGTTACAGCCTGTATTTTTGTCTTCATGTTACCCTTGTTCATGTTACCCGAAATGCAAACTGCTTGGTGAATAGGGAGTGAGTCAGTATGTTATGAAATGTCAAAATTCAATGTAATATGGTTATGATGATGAGGCTCAAAGGAAATTGCAAAATTGCAGAGTATGGTATTTTATAACTAGAGCGGTCATTGACCAGGTCAATTTATATATTTAATTGGGGACTAATTGTTCTTGTCTTATTTTCTTTAACATTTTTGTAGATTCTAAAAGATTATGCGTTTTATTTTCTTTCAAGAATTATTATTTTTTTAATGTTTTCAGAATTTAGTTTTTGTTTCAGCATGAGTCCATGTGTGTACTGCATACTGCAGATAGCCATCAGTGAAATTTACCATTTAAAATTGTGTTTATATGAGTGCGTGGACCTCTGGGTGGATCTACAGATTTTGCAACTCGGAAAATGCATTGGCTGCATTTAACACAGTTGAACATTTGTCTTTCTAATGCATTATTAACACATTCAGTTTTAATGCTACTAATATATGGTAATTTAATAATTTTAGAATATTTCTGAGAATTGTGTTTTGGCTCATATATTTTCATATGTTTTATGCTTGATTATAATATAAACTGCAATCAGTTCTAACTTTCTGGCTTTAAATCAGTGACAATGATGCAATTAAAAAGAAAATTCAATTAATCAATTAAATACTAAATAGATTTTGTTTGTGGCGTGCTACAGCCTTATACTAATCCTCCCATCAGGGAAATGATCTACATATTTAAAAATGATTTAGGATGTTGGAGGGCTTGCATATGGCTGGTCCAGCTCTGTGTGATTGTGAAATGTTGGAAGTGACTTTATAGTATTAATAGTTCAACGACTGGTACTGTTCAGACATGAGTAATGAGTGCTGACAGGAATCAGTTCACCTCGGAGAGCAATTCTCTGCTTTCAGTTACGTTCTTGTGAGTGTATATCAACTGTCTTTGCAAACAGTGATTGGTAAGAGGTGTGACTTGCATGAACCAGCAGAAGCATTTGAAATATGACTGTTGTGAAAGTTGCATTTTTATAACACAGTATTTTTCCACACTCACAGGCCTGGGAATGAAATGACCCTTTAACCCTAAGATCCAGTGAAAACTTTCAGTGCCCTACATCTCATATTTTCTCTTTCTTTCTCTCTCTGACTTCTTTTTCTTCTTCATTGTCACTACCCCCTCTCTCACTCTCTCTGTATATTGCTCACATGCATTGTGTTCTCTGTCTCTGTTTATTTTCACAGCCGTGTGCAGTTGAGTGCTTTTTAATGAGTGCTTTGATGAGTACTTCTTTAATTAAGCACACTGGCTACCTCTCCCTCACTTTCTTTCTCCCTCCTCCTCTGTCTCCCTGTCAGTGCCTCAGGCTAATTGTTAACATGCGTCTGCCCTGAACTATAAAACAAATGTGCTACTGTGAGAAGGGTGTGCCTCTCTGTGATCAACCCTGTGTGAAACAGACACACACACACACACCCCTTTGAACTGTTACCCTGATAATCATTGGAATCATTGTATAATTTCATTGCCCAAATCCAAGCACAGAGAGATGAGTACTAACTAAATATGGCTTAAAAAAGCATGGAAGAACCAAAAGAAAATGGCTAAAAGTCTTAAGTTTTGCTCCTTGCTCCTGGGCTCTGGCGCTGAACACCTGGAGGAGATTTACGTGTGAACGCATACATCTGCAACCTATGTCCCAGAATTTACATGGACTTTATCCAGCTAGCCTCCTAGTAAATTCAGTGTCAATGCATGTGTGAATAGAGCCACTAATGTCCCAGAGAATTCGCTGTATCACTTGAAACACATGCTGCATGGGCACTACCCAATGCCTAAAGCATATGGATCACATCCTACTGCATGAACGTGTCTGATGCCAAAAATCTCCTGCTGTGCGTTGTGTGTGAAAATATCGCTCCAGGACATCTCCTGACCTGATACTCCGGATTTTCTCTAGAGTTTCCCTGGAGTTCATATGTGAAAGGAGACAAAGACAATTCATTATGACCCCAGAGAACGGGGGTCATGGTTGTGTAGAATGTGGACAAGGTAGTTTGGCCTTTCCTGTTATCTTTCATCTGAAAGATTTTCTGCAGGATCCCGAATAAAAAGAAAAAAAAAGTCTACAACCAGTCTAATCTGTGCTCAGTTGTAGTAGTTTTCTGCTAACACAGTTAATGCAGTTAATCCAACTTAACACATCATCAGACTCGAACACGGAGGTATGTCTGATTGCCCCCATCAACGTTACCATTAAACCCATTACTTATTTCCTCCCAAAAAGTATGGAGATGATATTTCCAGAATATGGTTATTACTCCTATACACATATGTGGAGCTCCCCAAATCAATAAACCCTTTGCTCCAATCAGGCCGGATGAGCAATGCTTGTGAGTGATTATAATGGCTGCAGCAGGAGACAGGTACTCGTGTGTGTTTTCATTCCGCTACAGGCAAAGAAACAACAAACAGCCACTATTGCTTTGGCCCAGATGATTTATTATGGCTATTAAGCACACAGAGACGAGTGGCCGAAAAACAAGCGTGTTTATTTTTTAATCACTGCAGCGCCGCACAGGCACCCTAATCATCTGTAATCGCCTAGTTAGGCCTGAAAGTGCTTCATCGTGATTAGAGGCCGACTGGGTTAGACCGCATACTGTGTGTGTGTGTGTGAATGCAAGATACGTGACAAACTGATGACCAGTGGAGAGCTTGATTATTCCTTGTTTGTACAGATCCAAATGGCCTGTAAACAAACAGTTTGTGTTGAATGGAAAAGATGCTGAATACAACAGATGTCACTTAACAGCGATCATCTGGACAGACTGACATCCAGGTGTCAGACACATCTGAACCAGGATCTCTATTTCTCTCTTCTGAGCGCCCCTCTTCATGTATTTGTCTGTATATCGATGTACAACACTCTGCAGAAGTCAGAAACCAGCCTGTTTGGTTTCCAGTCAAAATTACCATGTTTGAGTTATTCATTTTTCAGGGCTAGGGAAAACAAGAATAACTTAAACAGGCAATTACCCAGACAACAATATAGTATCAGATTTTTCCATATTTAGTTCATCCAACCGTTATTACAGCTTCCTTTCTTTTTGCGAAACTTTTTTAAGAGATAAAATAAGCTTCCTATATTTTTGTTTCTTTGCAATTGTGCATATGAAGAAATGAAATGCTGCTTCTCTTAGCTCAGCTGTCCTAACTGATAGAAGTAAAATTGGTAGTATTAGTAATAACTCAGCAATAGATGAAACATTTAAAAGCAGTGTTATAATATGATTGTTGTGTTAATAATCCGCTATCAGTGTCAGGTGTGTAGTATTTGTCAGTAATTGTGTGGGGACAGAGAATTCAGAATCCTCACTGTCTGAATGAAGAATCAGTTTAAAATCCTGCTGGTCCTCATTCATTCTACTGGCATGTAGAGAGCACACAGGGCAAGAATAGCTGTTTGACATCAGTATTTCTCTCACCTGGGACTGATGTCAGACATACCGAGACATGGTCTGAATGTCCCATTAAAGTTTATCTGGTAGAGATGAATCATTGTGCCATGCCTGCAGTGGGGGCTTACGAACTGTAAACGTCTGGAAACCTTGCTTCCACCCGTACAGTCTCCCTGATAGCCTTGGACAAGGTGTTCTCAGCCCGTCTGTGCACTAGTGCCTCTCTAGATCTGAAAACAGCATTGTGGATCCTTAACAGCAAATAGACTTCTCCATTGAACCAGGGTTTCTGGTTGGCATGCAATTCAATGGTTTTAACCAGACACATAATTTATGCATTTATTGACAAATCCAATAACAGATTCAACCAAGGCTGTGCTGATATGTGATTTCCCCTTTGAAACTACACATAAACATGTTGCTGTTTTCCAGGTGCCCCCCCCCCCAACCCACAAATCTAAAAAGATGAAAGTGCTTTTTTTACACAGAAGCTTTGATTATCTACCAGGTCTTGCATGTGTTGGAAGTATTTACCCTTGACTTCCCTTCTTTGTAGAAGTGGATTATCTTCTTTTTAATCAAAACACACAATTCAGATGAGGTCAGACTGGTTCAAGACAACTAGTACTTACACACATTCACTGGTACCGCTTTAACATAGGACTACACTTAAAAAGGTTTAAAAATTGGTTTAATTCATGGTTATTAAATAGGTTGTAAATGATTAATAATCGTTTTGTTGCTGTCCAGCTTAAAACATATTACATATTTTTTGGGGGGAAGATTTTTAGTTTACTACAACATTTGGACACAGCAGCTATGCTTCACACTTTGTGAAAATTTGAGGATGAATGGACCAATAGAAATTACTTGGAATAGAATCTCTTTATATTGACTTCCATTGAAAGTTGAGAAGGTTTTTCCTTCTCCTGTGAAGTTACTATTTTTGGAGATGCATGTTTTTAATTGGTCAGCGACGATTTGTAACACTGAGATGAAAAGGGAAAGAGTGACCTCTTTTTCATCTAATAGTGAAAGTGTCAGAGAACTTACTAAAAATGTAGTGGTAAAGAATAAGCTGAGATTTTAGAATGTGAGTTTAGTCATTTCATATGTTACTGTATGTGCACATCAAAAGCGACATCTGTCTCTGTCAATAAGAGTCAGCGACACTGGGCGACATTGAGCAACGCAACCGTGAGGGAGTTCAGCAACACAATGAAGTCCAGCTCCACTCAACTTCATGCAAATGAGCAGTGACACACAGCAGCGACTGCCAATCAGAAATCAGTCTTCATGTTTCCTCAGAACCACTCGACTCACTTTGGTTCCTACTGAAGATTTGTTCCTTTCTCAAAATGTCCCTTACTAATGTCCATCTGGATTCAAGTATACAGTATGTTCTGTTGTTTATTACAACTATGTAAATAATATTTGCTGTGAATTTTTAAGTAGAGCTACTTATGCCCAAATGATATTTGAGTAAAAAAATAATGTTCAGTTATTCTTACATAAACAAAATAAACATAGCTGTAGGTTTTTAATTCCAGGGTTTTTTTAATTATAAAATGAGGCTCTGATGATAAGTCTAGTCGAGGTTGTGATCATTTTGTGAATAAATGAGCCTATGCTCTTACACAGGTTTCTGTACTTGGGAGGGCTCACATATTGCAGGACACTCCCACCAGTGACACAACGCTTTCGGTGTTATCTATGCATAAAAAAATTCTGTCAGGGTGTTCATACTGACAGGGTTAATGTCAACTGTAGATGGATGTAGATTCACAATTTGGCAAACTGATCATTTGCACTGTCTGTGTGTGATAAATGATCATTAATGACTTTAAATACATTCACCACCTAATTTTAAACAATTTATGCACCTTTTAAGTGTAGTTTAATCCTAAAATCGTATTTGTAAAATAATTATTACGCACACCTTGTGAGTCTTCAAACAGTAAATTCAAACATGGATTCAAATGGATGTGTATTCTGTTGAACACTTCAGAAATGTCATTCCTGGAAATTGGCTTTTATTTGTTAGAAAGGGCCAAATAACCTACATGCCTTGGGAGGACATGGAATGAGCTGATTATACTCAGAAGCACAAGTACAGACACCACTTATTATGCAAACTCCACAATTACCATTATTTATGGACTGCTAGTTATTATTTATGAAGTATTAATATTTTGATATGTGGTATTGCACATGGGTCATCTTTGTGTTAGTATTTAAAACCAAATTGGAAAACGCTTGCATAATACGATTAATGCTTGAAAGCAAGAATGGCAAAATATGTATTTAACGGCCTTATTGTTCTTGGCTCCATATTTGCTTGCCCCCTTTATGCAAGCCCCTTGACCAGCTTTGTTTCATTAATAACCTGTTAGTCACATGACTGTCTAAATCAAGCACTATGTCTGTTTTAACTCTCAGTACAAAGTGCCTTCCCAAACCAAGCTTTGCTCACCTCTCCCTCCCTGCTGTGGCTCACATTCATCAGCTGCACTGCTCTGGGCCCTGCTCCAGCCAGCCGCTCAGCTCCACTCACTCCCACTGTTAGATCAATGACTGCAATCAGTGAGCTGGCCCTAGCATTAATTGGTTAAAGTCAGTGGAGGAGTGTGAGAGTGAAATGAAGAGTGTGCAGAGTGGCTGAATCATTCGTTTTGCTCTGTATTTTGCTTTTCTTGTCTTGCTTTTTGTTTCGTTTACAGTTTCTATCACTCTGCCTCCTTTTTTATTTCACTTTCTGTAGTTTTCACTTTTACGTAAAGTAAAAAAAGCCCAAATAAACATATTTCCAGACTATAAAGTACAGTTTTTTTTTTTTTGTTTTTGTTTTTCTTAGTAAGTAAAAAAAGCAACACCGTATTTGATGCTTTTATATAACGTTTATATATCTAGTCAATTGGCGAAGGGTGCCAAACTTTTTGCAGTTGGTCAGAAAAGGTTCTTGCTACACATTTCCCTTTATGTGCAGGTTTACACTGGCAGTGTCAATGCCCTGAAACTTCTATGCCACAATCAGGCACAACACGTCTGCTGCAATGGATGCCTGAAGTTGAGATTTTCCATATTCCACATGTTGAAACATGACAATCCAAAGGTTTTGGAGAGAGTCTGTTCTTTTTCATCAGAAAGCTCCATCTCCTTTACTCTGTGCTCTGTGTAGATTTACTGTGGACTCCTTATGAGTTCTGTGGATTTACTGCACGGTGCTTGGCCAATGTGTAGAAAGTAGAAAGTCCTCTTGTGTAATAGTGTTTTGTTTTTTATTTTTGACACCATTAGACAGAAATCCCACAGACCTCAGGCCCTCCACTCTTGTGTTTTCTTTTAGGTTTAGTATCATATTAAAAGCTTTGGATCTCTCCTGAAAATATTACTCTGGTTGTCAGGAAAGAGCTGGACAGCAGACAAGGGCATATTTGAGGTTTTTTCATGTCTGTGTGTGTCTAAGTTACAGAGAGTGAAAGGACAAATGTGTTACTGTGTTTTAAAATGAAAGATTTATTCCATTTTTATAGAGTCAGTATTAAGAACTGCTGCTGTAAGGATGTGTGTGTGCATTTTTGCATGTGTGGACTCGTTTTGCTGTGGTGTGGTGTATGTATTGTGTTGGTATGGGCATGGATGTGTGTGTGTGTACGGAGCATGCACTAGACAACTGGTCCCAAAATCTGGTTCTAGAGTTGCCTGGACCTAAAACGTTTTTCTCATTTAATTTTCTGTTTGACGTAAATCTAATGAACACTCTTTCCTGAGGTTAAGTGTCTGCGTTAGAGCAAGTAAGACACTAAACTGGGCAAGGCTTCTCAAGGTCCAGTACTGGGAGATACTGTGTTTGACCTCATTTATGAAGGTGACTGAGAATCAGAGAAGTCAATCCCTATTAAGGTAAAAAGATAGGGATTAATCATGTACTCAGTTGGTCTTCTTTTGCCACCACCTTCATCTGGAAGTGTACCTATTATTACAGCATCCCCAAGCTTTTCTCTCTGTTTCTCAGATTCAAATTCATTTATATTCACAGGGCTTTATCAGCATTTATTTTAATTAACACGGTTTATCAACATATTTAATGAATGCTGAATATTAATTGAAATTTAAAAATGGAAAAACATACATGACATTTGTGTTTCTATGTTGGAGACTCCAGACTAAACCTGCTGCATATTTGCTTGTCTTTTTCTGTAGGGAAAAGTTGCTCAGACGGCATGCATGTCGGCATGTAAACACCTCTCCACCTCCTTGCTGCAGCTGCTTCTGGAGGCTGATGTGAGACAGGTGTCTATGGGAGCACTGCAGCAGTTCAATGTGGACGTCAAAGAGTGTGAAGGTAAGGTCTTGTATAGCTTTTACTTCAAATATTTAATTATTTAAAATTTTTTCCCCAATTGACTTCCACCAAGTTTAGTTTTTCTAGCCAGTTCTACCCATGGGCTAACGCTCCCCCAGTCAGACAGAGTGGTGCCAACCTGGGAGGGAAAAGGCTAGCACATGCTTCCTCTGGGACATGTAAAGCCTGCCACTGCTTCTTTTTAAACTTCCACTAACACAACAACGCCACTGGACAACTTGACGCTTTTGTGGGTAAATGGTAACTGTCAAGATCTGTTATATCAGCTGACGGACACTGACACTGTTGTTGCACTTAGGAATGGGGAGAGAAGGAGAGCCATCCTGCCCATCCAGGAAGAGTGAGGCCACTTGCGCTTTCTTCTATGTCCAGCCTTGGATGACTGAAAGCCCATAAATATCTTAGCATTTGCATTGTTCTCTTTCTCTACAAATTCCCCCTCCGTTAAAGTGGTTGGTGGTTGCCTGTGAATGTTGAAACATTTAGATACCTTCCATTTCCCTTAATTTTAATCTATTGTCACTGAATATTCTCCAATGTTTGATTTTTCAGAAGTATTCTACATGCCTTTGTGTTTTGAAGGTTAGTTTCTCTGTGAGAGATTCCACTCTTCCCAACTTCCAACATGACACATTAGAGTAAAGAGTCAGAAAAAGCAAAGAAAATTCACTTTATGGCTAGCACTAGAGCTATGTCACATCTTTCCCTGTGACCACGGCTAAACCCACTTTAGTGCATTTAATCCGTGCTGCGCTAATGGATTTCCCATGATCTTGGTCTTGTGCACGCCATCGCCCACAGGTCACAGGCAGTTAGACAAAATGACCTTCCTGCACGAGACTGACACATCAGCTGCGGTGGTTTCACCATCTGTTGCCTTTTTAGTTTTTTGTTTTTTTCCCCTATTTTCCAACCAGACTGATACGTACTTATCTTAATATCAGTCACTTTTCAACGTTCCATTGATTTGGAATGCTAATGCTTTCTTTTTACCAAACCACAAATTGTGCTGTAAGCCGAATGTTACTTGGATAGAAACTATCTTAAACTACTTTTTTCAGTTGATATCTGCATCGCTTTGCAAATCTAAAAATGGCTGTGTGGAATAAGGAACAAATAAGTGAATTATAGGAAATAATTCTGAGCAAAAATAACTTCTGGTGGGATGCAGGCGTAAATAAATCTTGGAATCAGTGGCAGAAGGAGGAGGTCACTGAAGTGAATTTTGTTTCTTTTAAAATGAGAACAGTTCAGGGTTGAAAGTGATTTTGTAGCCGAGAGCTATTAATGTTTTGTTGCAGCCCCTGCCACAAGCCGCTAGAGGTGCTGTGCATCTATTAAAGTTGAAATTGTTCTGATGGCCGTCTGTTCAGGGTTTATTATTTAATCAATCTATATTAGTCCACCCACTTTTTTAAAGAAAGTTAAATGGGTTTTTTCAGATTTTACACACCCCCATCTGCCACTGAGACCTGCATTGGTTTTCTGTTTTATATATATATATATATATATATATATATATATATATATATGTGTATGTATGTATGTATGTATTTTTTTTTAATCCTATTGTTTTAAAATGCTCTGACATGTCACATTTGTGCGGAGTTACTTACCTGGGGCGATTACACTTGCGTGAGTGATCATCAGGGTTTAGGGCGGAGGCATTTGGACAAAAGCATGAACAGGGTAAGCAGTCGCTGGCTCCGGGTTTGCGGGGGTCAGAAATAAAGATGGCAGGCGTGTAATCTGCGTGAGAGGCGAGAAAGACGCGCAGCGTCGCGAGGTGAAAGGGATTTCTCTCGGCCCCGGCTTGTTTTGTCCCCTCGTGTCAAATGTTCCGTTTTCGAGAATGGAGAAGCTGCTTGTTTACGGGCTTTCTCTCCAAAGGCGGAGAAGGCTCCAGTGGCCTCACATCCAACCCCCAGAAACCTCACGACAACTCTCCCTCCATCTTCGCACTGCCACCCCCTCCCCACGGCTTTTCACAAGGTTTTGTCCCCCCCTTTGCCCTGTGCTGTGCCACATGTTTGGGAGAGCAGCTCCATGGGAATCAGCATCAGGTTTTAGGCTGCTGAGGTAAAGACAGGCCCTCCCCTTGTCCCTCATACCCCACCCTTGCTCAGACTTTGTCAGATCAACACTGGGGAGAATTAATGAGAGTTTGATTATGAGGTTTTTGGGATGGAAAGCACAAAACCCAGTGGCAGACCCAGAGACATGACTCTGTTGCCCTGAACCACCCAATAACCCCCCCACCCACCTCAACGCTTCATCAGCACCCCAGCACCATCAAAGCCCCCCTCCAATCCACCTCCCCCCTACCCCCACTGAACCTCCCCCTGTCCTCCCCTTGTCCCGGCTGTCATCCGTCTGCCAATCTCCCACTCCATGGCGAATTCCCTGCTCTCTTTATCCCTCTCTCTTTCCCACAGGGTTTGCCAGGGCCGGCCCGGTGCCTGGCTTCCAGGGGGACACTCTGCTGCTCGCCTTCATCGACTTGAGACAAGTAGGTCTTTGTTTTTTTCCTCCCCTTTTTCTTTTCTTTCATTCTTCTTTCTCCCTTTCTTCTGTTTTCTCCTGTTTACCCCTCAGCATCCCCCCCTTCTTTTTCTCTCATTCTCTTTCCTCTACCCCGCCAATCCCAACCCCCTAAACCTCTACCCCAGGCCCGATTTTGTTTGAAGGTTTCTTTCCTTAAAGCGCCCTCAATGCGTGCATCTGTGGGTTTTTTTTTTTTTTTTGGTATTCATATCTGCAGTCCCAAGGGCTCTGACATATACAGACCTTTTGAGTGGTTTTGTATTAGTCTTTGTTTTATTTGGTCTAGAGGTGGTCTTAAAGACTTCCTCTTTTGGACTTTAAGGTGAGGGTCTCTATGCAGGCCTTTTACGGGTCATCTTATCCCATTTGCACCTTTTACACACTGGAACACTGAGTTTCACAGTCAGATCATTGGTCTGCTGCCCTGCGCCATCACCCGTACTCTTGGGCACAAGTAAATGTTCCACTATGCTGAAATGACATCAGAACCGAAAACGCAGCAGTCCCCCTGCCCTCTCCTTTATTGCAGAGCTGTGCTCTGGTTGCACTAAGTCTGTGCCTTTACTCAGTGTTTGCACAAGGCTACGTTAATGTATCCAATTCAAATTGAAGGCTTCTGTGGAAACGAGAAAGTGTGTGTATAGTGTATGTGCATTTGTGTGCTTGAAGGGGGTGTGTGTGTGTGGGGGGGTGTTAAGGTCTAGAGGGGATGGGAAAGAATAACACTGGGGCTATGAGGGTCCATATCTGGGACCCCCCTCCCTTGCAGCCAAAGTGGCCAACCTGAGCAAGTGTCGGAGGCTGAGAGGGGATGACGGATGGGCTGGATGCTCGTGGAGCGTTGGATGAATGAGGTGACAGACAGTGACAGATAGCTCTTTCTTCCACTAAAACAATCCTGTTTTGTCTCGCCTGCCATCATGATGCAGTGCCACTTGTTTTCCATTTAGGGATTTTTTTTTTTTTGGGAAACCTGACTTTGCCATGGAGGGGCTTGTGTGGTTTTTACGTTGTTGTGTTTAAGACAGCACAGCAAAATAGTACGTCTGAAAATAACTGCAAAAAAGATTTTCATCCGAAGTCATTGTTTTGATCAACCTTAATGAAATATGCGCCTGTCTGCGCTGGTGCTTGTCAATCTTATCATAACAATTTCCAAGTGAGGTTGAGAACATATTCCCCCTTTGCCCCCAGTAGATCCCCCTCCCATCCTGGGGTGGCTTTTTCATGTGGTTGTTCTGGGGATCGGGGCGTCAGAACCGCTTAGTTGACCCAGGCATCCCCCAGTGTGGCTGAGCCTGAATACCGCCCGATAAATCAACCTGAAGGGCCCGTTTGTGTACCAGACTCCCGGGTCCTGGGATGGGGCTGTGGGTCAAACCTTCTAGAGACAGACAACAGAAGGGTCCGGAAGCTCTGGGAGGAGTTTGGTGAGAGTTTGGAGCTTCACTTTACATGGCGATCTGAAAAGGAAAAAAACAAAAAATATGAAAGGGAGAAGGACATCCAGAGCCCGCTTCAAAGACCCTGAGACGCTGAGGGGTACGTGTGACAATTGGAGAAAGATTGACATGTTGAAGGCTGAGGAGGTGACAGAGGAAACGGGTGGAACAAAGATGAGAAAAGCCACCATTCAGTCACGTTCTCATTAATTCTTTCACTCGTATACGCAAGACGGACAAAGGATTTTAAAATAGCTATATAGACAAAAGCAGTTTGAGGTAAGAATAAGAAAAGAACACTTGCTTCTCTTGGCTCCCTCAAAGGCCTTCCATGCATTCTTGGTCTTCTGTTTGTCTGCAGAAGTGATGCAGAAATAAACAGCTGTGCCTGCTATCGAGAGAGTCGGTCTTTTCCAGCAGACAGAGTGAGAAAGCAGAAGTGGGCAGTGTAAACAGTGCTGCTGGCTGCGGCTCGATGCTGCAGGGCTATATTTAGCGGTGGGGAGGCTTGCGGTGGTGGGAACCCTTGGCTGGCCTTGGTGTGTGGGAGGCCTGTTGGGCTCTGCGGTGTGCCGGCCCCCTCTCCCCCTTCGGCGGTGCGCACCCCATTGGCCAACGCCCACCTCAACCCTGCCCTGGATCTTCTGCCTGTTGAAATTCCTATCTGGGCTTGGGGAAGCAGAAGGTTTTGGAGACCCACAAGGACTTACAAGAGATACTGAGGGAGGTGAAGGGATTTGTTTTTTTGGGGCTCTCCTTGGAGTAGAATAAGAGAATGTTATGTTTTTGTATTTTGGCAGGTTTGCTAAACCACATGAACTAACTCGCTGGTGCCAATAATGACCCTCAGTAGCAATGCGGTTTGTTTAATATGCCGTTCCTTCCCCAGCGCAGGTGTATGATATTCAGACCTCTTATTTTAACACCAATAAAGACTTTGGTCCACAGTGGACAGTCGAAGCCGGATGATCAAGTCTTTTATGTATTTATATTTAAGCACCCTTCACTTCAGCTTCTTCTTACCCCATGTGGTTCATTTTACAGGGTAGCATAAGAGGGGGTTGGGGGTTTGTAGGGGTCTGGTTCTTCATCCCCCTAGGTTTTGTAGTCAGGAGGCTGCTGAGCATTCCTGTGGCCTGTCCACAGGCATTATCCTAGAATTCCTGGAATGCTTTTTAAAATAGCCAATGGAAAAATGCTTTTCTCCTTTTTATTCTCTGAGTTTTCCTCACAAATCATCTGTGGTTTTAAGAGACTAAGATCATCAAAGCATCCAATTGCTCTGTGCTCTTCCCTCTACCCTTTGTGCATCCACTGTATTGAACATTATCCAGAGAAACTACTTGTGCTTGACCAGTTTTGATTCACTTGAGGTTCTAAACAATTTACCCGACCTCACCATTCCCACGTACTTCTGGTAACTTTTTACTCACTCACTTGACCCTCTAAGACCTGACCATTCCAGCATTATTCATTTAATTTCATCTGTAGTGCCTCTTAGTCTGTGTTCTTTGTATTTAATGCTTATGTTGTTAAGAAGCATCTAAACATTACTTACACATCGGTTTGGACAATAAAATGTTTTAATAACAATGATATAATTTTTAAACACGTTTTTAATATTTCAGGATACAGTATTTACATCATCTTTCACTGACTGATGTTCATTACAGGGCACTGCCCAGTTCACTGCCCTCAATTTTAAAGTTTTTTTTTTTTAAATATTAATGTTGCCAAAGACAAGAGGTTTGTTTGATGATGTTTCATGTTTGTTTTGGCAGTTTTTTAGTAGCTTTTATATTGTTTATATCAATATCGGCATTATATCAGGTCGACTGAACTTTAGAATTATATCGTGATATACATTTTGGCCGTATCGTCCAGCCCTATTGTACACAGTTAGTAGTGTGAGTGCAAATATTTGAAAAATAAATCTGCAATGTTTATATTTCACAGTACTCTCTGGTTTGCAACACAGCAGGGTTATTCCATTTATGTTTTGATAGGGCCTTTAAATGTTTAAAAGCATTTTTGGCCTTAAGAATGCCCAGAATTACATTTAGCCTAATATGGCACTGTAAAAATGTCTAATACTCATATACAGTGAATGTACATTTGTGAGTACATGAACGTAGGATAAAACATACCAGTGACCCATAGAGTGCAAGGTAAGGACAAGTTTAGAGGGGGTGGTTGCAAAAGTTGAACCCCTTGTTCAAGGAAGAATTTCTTCTGTGATTCAAGGAATGTTTCTTCTTCTGGCAAAAGAAGGCAAATCTGCTTTTAACATGTGATTGGCTGTGCTTGTGCCCCTAAATTGCAAACTTAGTTAAAACTGCATTTGGACACTTAGAGTCTAAGCTCTTTTTGCTTTTATATTGTGGGGCTGTGGAGAAGAGGAGTAAAGTAAAAAAAAAATCCCACTTTAGTCACAAGGAGTGAAGTGTTCTGCAACCTTCTATGACACTGAAGCTATTTTACTGCTGAGAGGCAACATACCAGAACAAGATTGACAGCCAGTATTGATCACAGTTTATTGCTTAATCAGCCAAAACATACTCAGTCCAAGGACTGTGGGATCAGTGTCTCTGAATAGCAAGAAAAGTATTGCTAAGCTACATTAATTCTACTAATTGGCTTCTGCACCTCGATGGTATGCAGTCATGATTCTTGCTAAAGGTTTCTATTACAGTGCTCCAGTTGTAGCAGTTTTCCTGTACATACATTTAGATAAATACAGTCAACTCTATTATTACAATTTTATTGCAATTCTAGGTATAGAGGTAAAAATAAGATGTCTTTGAAATTGTAGTTACTAGACATTTTTTTTCTTTTTTTTTTTTTTCAGTACAAGCATATTAATCTCAAAGTCCAAAGTTATTTATCTCTTAAGCGTAAAGATGTTTTAAAACTTTTAGCATGGAGCTGACTATGCACATTAGTTTTACCAGATGCATCATACGAGGGATATATAATGTAGGTCTCATGTAGGTAAGTAAAACACAAATAAAAAGTATTATTTTAATGTATGTAATATTCCTTTGGTTCTGTACATATGTTAGATCTGGTTGTTAGTTTTTGAATTCCCAGAAGAACATCATGATTGATTTATTGCTAACTTCAGTTTGTCATCATTAGGAAATTGCTTTCCACTGAGATCATTCATCAAATTTGGGAACAGGTGAAAATCACTTGAGGCTAAATCCAGGTATAATTTACTGGAATTCACAGACATTCACAGCAACCCTGGCTACATGCTGCAACGTACATGTTATTCAGAATAGTTTAGTTTTCATAGCAATTTAAAAAAAAAAATTGTTTGAGAGTTGATGTTTTATTTTAAAAATCCTCCAAGTGACACTCCTTAGAACCAAACTGAAGTGTTTTTCAGTGTTCTTTATAAACTTAGCACAGAATGTAAGAGAAATTGAGTTTGATAGATTATTTCTTTGTTGTAACAATGCTTCTAGGAAATGAAATTATACTGATAAAAAGCCTGTTAATTTCCTTTTTAAATGGTGCCATATTTGTAAGGAACATGCGTTTGTGGGATGAGCAGTGGAGCTGAACATGTGAGTTGCCCTTCAAATCCTCTCTGCCAATGCCAAACAGCTTATTCCGCCATTGACTTGTTTGGTGGACTGCATGATTGAAGTTTGAAGAAACAAGACTTACTGGCAATTCAACAATTTATTCATTTAATAAACAGGAGCCTCAGTAGCGTGTAGAAGACCCATACACATCCACAACAGCCTGGCACCACCTCCTCATGCTGGTCACCAGTCTGGTCTCACACTGCTGTAGGATGGCATCACATTCTTCAACCAGCATTTATCGCAAGTCAGCCAACATGGTTATGTTAGTTACTCTGCCACGAACAGCACGCCCAAGCTGATACCACAAGTGTTCAATGGGGTTGAAGTCAGGACGCTGGCAGGTCATTCCATCTTCTCCACTCCCAAATTCTGGAGGTAGTCCCTGGTAAACCAGGTAAAACCTGCTCAGTGTGGGCATTTTCGTCTTGGAAGATAGAGTTTGGTCCCTGGCTTGTGGAGATAGGGGATTGCCACTGGTTGCAAAATTTCATCTCTATCTCAGCATTGAAATTGCCTCCAATGATGACAAGCCTCGTTTTTCCAGTGAGGGAGAAACCGCCCCACACCATCACACTGCCTCCACCAGAAGATGTTACTTGATCGGTACAGCAAACAGCATAGTGTTCTTCGCGTCTTCTCCACACTAGGACTCATCGCAGAACATAATGTTCCTCCACACGTTCAGGTTCCAGTGCACGTGTTGTTGACACCAGCGAAAACTGGCCTGATGGTGAAGGGCAGTCATGGCAGGCCTTCTAGCAGCCCGATGAGACCGTGCAGTCTGTTCTGGATTGTCTGGGTAGAGAGCTGTCGGCCATATTGTCCTGCAAACCTTGACTGTATATCTGTAGAAGACAGCCTACGGTAACCAAGTGCTGACAGGGTGAGGAAACGATCTTCTTGGGGTGTCGTCGTATTGGGACGCCTGTCTCTGACATCCCCCGTTATATGGAACTTGGCCTTCAATTTGGAGATGGTACTAGGGCTCACTCCAAATAATGCCGCAACTTGGTTTTGTGGAACACCAGCTTGAACTTGCCCTATCCAGATAAATCCAAAATAAGCGGTTTGGTAATGGCAGAGAGGATTTGGCAAATTTTTCATTGGCACAACCTACATACTCGGCTCAGATTTGTGCACGTTCCTTACAAATGTGGCACCATTTAAAAGGGAAATGAACAGGCTTTCCAATGGTATAAAGTTTATTGCCAAGAAGCATTGTTACAACAAAGAAATAATCTACCAAACACAAATTTTCTTATTTTTGTGCTAAGTTTATATGTAAAATGTCCTCGCTGTGTATGTGATTTAGATGTTTAATGGTAATGGGGTGGGAAACGCTGTTTTTTTTTCTGAGAAAACCTCTCAGAGAAATAATCACTGAAGTGAGCGTCAGGATATACAGTAAGCTGCACTACAGCAACATGTACGTGTGTGTGTGCGTGCACACAGAGTGCAGCAAATGAAACAAGTACTGACTTGTTTTCTACTCAGACATATTTCATTATGAATGAGTGACTTTTTTCCAGCTCAATTCCTGGTTAGAGAGAAATGAAAGGTTGTGTCCCGCACTGAACTTTATTAAATGAAAGTAAAAGCAGTAGAAATATGATGGTTCACAGCTGGGTGAGCATTAAAACGCTTAATAGATGCATCCTTATGGAGTGTTTTTTTGAAAGTGAAGTTTGGGAATTCCTACTTATAAATTTATGAGTAAGGAAGATCTCAAATGACATTGTGCAAGAGATAGGGGAATGTCAGCTGTTTCCCAGGCTGATGCTGGGCATTTCCCTGTAGAGCAGGTGTTGCTTTGCTTTGCTTTGCTTTGCTTTGCTTTGCTTTGATCATAAAGCACTGAAATGTTTTATTTTATTTTTTTTTGCTTTTGTCTGTGTGTGCAAGAAGTGTGGCTGTCCTGCTACAATCATTACCTCACTGTCACCTCTCACCTGTGTATCATCACTACAGGCCTACTCTATCTCCCTCAAACGTCTGTGTTATTGGGTTTGTCATTCTTGGAATATGTTTCATGTCTTAATTGTGGACTTATTTTGTTTGCGTAGTGAGGATTTGTCATGCTTATCGTGTTTATCTAGTTCTAAGACCTTCACCAGTTGTATCATCAGACACCATAGCTTTGGCTGTTCAGTTGCTGTATGACTGCAACAGATTGTTATTTTTGGTGCTTAGTAAGTCAGGGGCATATGAAGACCTCTCTTTCACCTCTTACAGCAGCACAAGTCTGTCTGGACTTTGGGGGTTGGTGGGGGGGGAGGACAAAAATAAACAGAGGGAATGAGAGAGGGGGAAGATGAGCAGCTCTCAAGCACATTCTCCCTCCGTGATGTCAGCTGAACGGACCGGACCCTGAGTGTGTGTTTGTGTTTCTAATGGCATGAGAGTCACCACTCGGTCAAGTGCAGCCTGTGTGAACCCTTAACCTACAGGGTTCAGTAGCTAGGGGCAGACAGACAGGGGGAGTCTGAAGGTGTACAGGGAAGCCGTGATATGGGAGGGAACCATCTGGCCTGTACTGCACTCATTACTCCCTTCACCTTCACCTCCTATACATCAACCCGGCGTGGTGCCTTCAGGAATGGTTTCTTGAGTGAAAGGACACAAGAGGCCGAACTGAAGACTGCGTGGGACTCCAGAGTGTATGGAGCAGTCTGGCCTCTCTTGATTTGTCAGCGAAAGGACAAGTGGATTGGAGAAGTAGATGGGGTGGAAAAAAGGAAGAGGGACAATCCCAGGCCTCTGCACTTGCCATCTCTTCATAGACAGCTAAACAAGCCAGTGACAGGTGTCACAGTTTAATCGTTCCCTCTTGCTTCCTCTCGGTGCCCAGTGAGAGTGTCACGCTTAACTGTGTCCCCCTGCTCGTTCTCAATGGCCTGCCAGTGTGTGGCAGTGAAAGGACTGTTTGAGGCCCTGTCACGGGTCTCCAGGGGTCAGACGGATGAGCTGCCCCGCTTGTATGGAGTCAGTGAGGGAGCAGAGATTTTACCAGGCAGGGGGCTGACATCTCTCTTTGCGTCAAAGTCCCATTCACCCTCATGAGGATGACACTGGCACTGTGTATCTCTGTATGTGTGTTTGTGTGTGTGTGTGCTTGCTTCTGTGCCCTTCTGGTGAAGATGTCTGCTGATGTTTCTACTGATTTATTTCAAGCTTATATGCGTAGAATAGTCCCCCCCCCAACTGTTCATCCTATACGTTGAGGAGAATGTGACACACAAAACGAGTACATTCTTGTCAAAACCTTTCCGTAATTTCAAAACATCTGCTTCTCAGCTAGGACTGGGTGGTATCATATTTTATCCTACTGTCATACCACTCCAGAGTATTACCATTCCGAGCAGGGAATGGCATGAAGAGCAAAAAGGAGAGCTGTATAATCCCCCTGTGGTAGCTTGCAGAGTGAATGAAGCAGGTTTAATCGCACCACAGTAGCATGCAACGTGAACAACATCGAATTATTACCAGGAGAATGTACATTTATCTTTAAATAATTTCGTTTTTCCAACACTTCCTAACAGCAAGTTTTATCAGCTGAATTATCTGCCGCCTTTAAGTACACATCTGGCCGCACAAAAACTGACCACTGTGTATGACTGCATGTAAGAGTTTCAATATATCTGCCTGCCAGTGAGAAGCAGGTTTCTCTGCACACTGACACACACATTCTACCGTAAATCTCAAAGTAGACATACAAGCTGAATTAGATTCCGTTTTGTAACCCACAGTGACTTTATATCCTTGTAATATTACAATGTTAATCTGTCCAGCCCCCTGAAAAACTGACAAAAAATATGAGCTAGCCCTTTGGTTAAATAGTTTGAGGACACCAAATAAGACCAATGTTAGGTACCTTCCTTCAAACAAATGCAAGTGTTACACACACAAATAACTTATTACTTATTTATTTATATATATTTTTTGTTTTATATTGAATGTACACGACTGTCCATCCAACAGGTCTGTGCGCCTGTGTGCGTGTGAGAATGTCTGCGCATGCACATAGTGAAGTAAGGAACTTGTGTAGGGGACCACATATCTGTGGTTTCCCCTCTGTGTCCTTTGGCCGTGAAGTTGTATTTCTGCACTGTGGGGACTCATTACTCTCCTGTAGCTGTCAAGTTGAAGCGATTTTGGTTAATCGGCAGTGCCCCTGTGTTCTTGTGCCTAAACGTACACACACACACACACACACACAGTGAATGCCATTTGTTCACATTTGTCTTGCTCAGGGTGTGCTTTTGCTATAAAATATTTGAATGATGTTCTGGCCCCACGGTTTGGATGGACTTTTACACATAGTCACACATTTAAGCTCATAATTCACATTATGGGCTCTCACTGCCAGCTCTATGACACTGTCTCTGCAATACAGACTGATAGATTTTGCAGTCTTGTTTCTCCTAGACAAACTCTGACAGACTGCAGACTGCTGTACTTTGTAGGCGAAGGAATGAAATATTAAAGTAATTTCTTTCATAAGTTGTGACCTCAAGAACATGAGGCAATATACCTGGAGGCTTTTATTTTATTTTGCACACAGAGGGTATTTATACAAACCAGAAAATTGCCGGGTGTAATGTTTATAATTAAAGTGACAGCATTAAAAACCTGGTGTAAATCCACACAAGATCACACCACTCAAGCCAAATTTGGATACATCACAAGTGTAAATGAAAAATATTTGATATATTTGCATAACATTACTTAAAGGCAGCGTAGACATTTCTGAAGGACTACTGTTCTCACAGCAAAATAAACTCTTCCCTCCCTTTTGTGTTCATTCAGAAGCTTATTGGAATGGCATGATTAAGACACTGACTCTACCTTGTTAGCGGTCTCCTGAATGTATGCATCTGAAACAGTAAAAATAATCAGAAAATCAACGTTACCTGCCTTTTTTGCAGAAATAGGGCAACATCCTCATCTCTTTGCGTGCCTTTCAACGTTCAGAGCTCTCTACACCACCCGAACACCTCTAGATGTTGTTTCTTGGCTGCACCTGAAACCGCAAATTCTGCCATTTCTGACCGAGACACTTGCTTGTTGCCCATTCACTGAATGGTGAAGAAACATTGTCTGGCCTTCATTCAGTTTGTTTTGAAGCAGGGGAAAAGTAAATTTAGCTTAAATGAAAACGTGTTAATGTCCTCATCTGGTCAAACTGGGGACAGTGCCATTACTGAAAACTGTAGAAGGAACTTAGCAAAAGTGTATCCTGATATCATCTGAGCATGAAGTACATATTCATGCAAAGTATAAACAGCTCTATAATGACATCCCAGAGGTCATTGAACGGCCTCAGACTGTACACGTACACTCTGAGATAAAAGTACAGTACAGGTAGATAAGAGCATAATATCAGTCCTGGATATGAAATTGGGCATATGAAATCAATACAAGGTACTGAATATATGTAAATATGAGGGCACCACTACATTGTTTCTCATGTTTAAGAATGTTCAGCTTGTGCTCATGCTCCCAGAATTTGTCCCATAGCAGCTATTAAAAGGAGAAAAACACCCCTAGGTTTTACCCAGTTGAAGCACTTTTCAACCCTTTCCTTTATCCCATGTTTGCTGTACCTTGTCTTGAGCAGAGTGGTCCGAGACTGGTTTGGTCTAATTTAGAACTATATGTAGACCTTACTGTGTTTCTTCTTGCTTTGAGGCCTCTGCATGTTTCTCACAGTGCTTTGCTTCCTTCTGGTTATGTGTCACTCACAGTTACACTGAACTGGAAACTTCCTCTTTAACAAGTGTTTTCTTAAGGACATTTTGGTCCTTCACACAGTCCTAATAAGAGCATTTAAGCACATAATTCCATAAGCTTGTGCCAGTGGTGATGGGTAACTTGTAGTTGGGGCTGGACAATAATTCAATAGCAATGTATATCGCAATATATAATGATACGATTTATAAGCACATTTTCAATATTTCAGTATATATTATTTAGAGCATCTGTCACTGACTGATGGTCGTTACAGGGTGCTGCCATCAGTTCATTGCAATAAATTTTAAAATTAGTTTAAAAATATGTATATTGACAAAGCCAAGACGTTCTTGTTTAATGGTTTCAATTCTTGGCAGTTTTTCCTGTGACTTTTTTTGATATTGGAATTATATCGTATCGACTGACATGATGAAATGGCACTTGATGAAGGGCAGGTGAAGAACAGAAGAGCCTTGATGCAAAGACTCCATGACCCCCAGTAGCACATTGCTTTTTGAAATGAAAGTTCAGTAATGAGGAGACTCGGATGTGATTTTTGCACAAAGTAATGTATATCTGATTTATTCAGGGCTGTGTGCACATGTCAAATATAATCTATTCAAATCAGATTTGAGTCAATTTTATGTGTTCCAAAATTGGACACCTGGGATTTGTGGGAATGCAACATGAATGTGAACTGTTTAGCCTGCACTGGTGACATGCAGGATTTGTCTCAAATCATGCAGTGCGTGGGTGATAACTACAGCTTCGGCACCAAAATAATTCACTAAATTTTAAAGGAGCTGTGCATGTGGCAGCTGAATACAAATTTATATTAAAGACCTACATCGTGCCCTACACAGAGTTGCATAAATGCATCAATCTGCACATGCATGCCATTTCAGGGACTGATTCGTTCACATTACAGACAGATATAGGTCACTTTAATGAACATGAACCATCAAGATTTTCTCATTTTCAAAATTTGAATAGATTAACGTACCAAAACATTCTACAGGACTTTTTTTTTTTATTTTTTTTTTTTTGCTTTGCCTAAGAGTTTTTGAAACAATACACACACACATTGAAGCTGCAACATGATTGATGTGTGCTCTCGTACATGCAAATCTAATCCCGAGAGTCTCAACATTGTTATTCTTATGGTAAACATTGTTTCAGTATTTAAGGCTGGTGCCTCCATGTAATCGCTAGTGTGCTGCTGTTATTAAAGGTCTGTCAGCAGGTCTATTGAGGCTGCAGTGCAAATTACACCTGGTGTTAAAAGATGGAGGAAATTTGAAATATATTAACTGCACATGAAATATCTCCACCTACGTTTTAGCGTGATTCTCTCATTAAATCCTCCAAATTATTCTAGAGAAGAAGAATATTTTTGCTATCCGCTGCACTTGGCCCACAAAATGCTTGAGTTTTATACATAATGAAAGCAGAATGCATCTGATTTGTTCCTGAAACTGCCACAAAATGCCTTAGTACTTCAACTCAACGCCCTGAAAGAGGGCTTGCTGGCTTCTAATTCTCTCCCCTCTTTTAACCTTTTTGGACGTGCAGTGGACATGCACAACAAAGCAGCGTCAAGCCTGTGTCGTATTATATTTCTCACTCTATTTACTCAATAACAGCACTGGGAAGCCCTATTGACTGTAACTGTTTGGTGAGCAGGTGATCAATGCGGCTAAGCGGATAGGTGGGGGAACAGGAGGAGGGGATCCATGTAAAATGAAGGTAGAGCATGGGAGGGAGTAATGGAGGAGGCAGCAGTGGAGAAAGACAATATGTGGGGGCGCTGAACTTATCCTGCCCCCAGCGCACACTGGCTGACCTTCCTGTACTTAACAGCCAGAACTAGACCAGGTGTAATCACTTTCTCCAGCCATCCTGTCTTTCTGTCTTGGAGTAAAGAGAGAGTAAGTGAAGAAGGGGAGGGCCGGTGCAGTGGCCTCCGGCCGACCCTGCTTACATTTCCCTGGAGCCAATGGACGATAAGCCTAACGTGGTATCTGTCTTCGTCCGTCTCCGTCTCTTACGCTCTCTCTCTGTGTGACTGTTTTTCCATCTCATGCTTGCATTCTCACTTGCATTGTGGGGGGTTGGAGGGGGGGTCCTGTGTGGTACAGCCGTCAAACTGTGCATAATATGTGTTTACATATAGCACACACATGGGAGAATAAGTGTTGACCCCCAAGTAACCTTGGCTTCTGTCCAGTTAGGGAGTTGAGCAGGATCTAGAGTCTGAGCCTTGCTTGTCTGTGTGTGTGTGTGTGTGTGTGTGTGTGTATATATATATATATATATATATATATATATATATATATATATATATATATATATATATATATATATATATATATATATCATCTCGCTTGCACTCTAGCTTTCTCTTTATTTCTCTTGCTGTCTCACACTACAGCTCCCGGTCCACTCAGCCAATCATGAGGGACCTGTGCCGTGGCAGTAGAGTAGGTTACAGAGTTGGCAGAGCTATAGTGTGAAGGTTCAATTTCTTTTCACCCCTTCCTCCTCTGTTGACTCAGTCCGATTGCCTGTTATCCTCCTGAAACTTCCTTGAATGCTGACCATGAAATTTCATTGGTGCAGTGTCTTAGGATCCTTAACTTCTCTTCCTTAAGATACATTACTCGGACACCTCTTCATCTCTCTTCTGTTGTTCCCATATTTTCCATTCCCCTTTCTTTCTTTCTGCAAATGTGCTCTTTCTGTCTGATTAAGGGCTGGTGGGGAGGGTTTTTTTTTTAATACATGTTTTGCCTCCTTATGACCTTAATTTCAACCCTCATTGCCCTCTTACTGGAAAGCCTTATGTGTTGTAGGTCATTTACAAATGCCAATTCCATTGCCAGTTAGAACTGTAAATAGGTTTTTGTTGAATTCCAGTGGGACTGCAAGCACTGGCCTGACCTTATTGCTTTAAATGAGTGACTCTGTCTTTCTCTCTTTCTCTCTCTCTCTCATTCTTTTTCTGGCATCTGTTTATCTGTTTATCTTCATGCAGTGGTGACTGTAAGTAAGTGGAATTTGGTTAGTAGCCTTTCTATGACCCTCAACACAAGGGCTATCACAATTCATGTCTACAGAGATGCTGCACTGCCGCATATAAAGCCTGCATTGATCTGATTATACCTTTTACTGATGTGCTCCGAAAGGGCAGGAGTGTTGTTTGGTTGAAGTAATGTCTAGCTTATTCATTTCTGCTTTATTGTTATTTTACTAATCTGAAAACAACTGCTATGAAACACATGCATACACCAAATTTGCTGTATTAAGTGTAATTTAATAAAAGTAAACATCATTCGTAAGAGTAGTTTGAATTCCTTTAACCCAAGATTTAGCAAGTTTCTTTAATTAAAATTCAGTCAGGCCCTTTAATATATTCAGATTTTTGAAAAAAATGAGGAATATATATTGATTTAATTCAATGTATTATTTTTTTAAGGTTCCACGACTTTCTGTGTAATATAATCTTTTCAAATTTTAACAGTACTTATGATTCTCACACATATATTTTTCATATATTTTCCGGAATATTTCAAAGGAAGTAATAACATTGTAATTTAAAATGAAACAAAAAATATATTTATAAAATATAGAATACAAAATTAAAAACTATAAATCACAAAAAAAATAAACAATAGAGAAATAGTCTGTCTAAGAGTGTCCTGGAGTATTGAAAATTGATTGTGCATTAGACCTACAGCACTTGCATTTCTGTTGTGTGTTGCCTGGCTGGCACAGTCCTCTGTCTGTTGTATACACTGTTCTGCTTCTTAGCTCGCAGTTGGGACTCTTGTGACCACTGCACAGCTCTGACCGTTCCAGCGCACTGTTGCCCCAGCGATAACTCTGCCTTCTCTGAATGGACAGGAAGGTGAGAGGGAGGCCACATCTTCCCCTAAGTTAATTCATATTCCCCTGTGTCAAACACTTATTAATTAATAGCAGTTCCGTGAAACCTGGGCCAGAACATGCCTTAGCAAGCTAGAATTGCGCACACACTTTTGATCTCACTCTTCACACCTTGATTTTCTGCTGTGACCAAGTTGGTACACGAGGAGAAACACCTGTCATATTACAGTTCTGTGGTCAGTTACTACTTGTTTTCTCTGCTACTCGGTACTGTCCAGTTTTCTAATGTTCGGTGCTGCTGACCCACTTTTGAGAACCCTCTCTCCCACCATTCCCATGGCTGGTTGTACATGCTGTCTCAGTTTAGAACTTCTTGACCGCCACTCCGCACTGACCGCTCTGTCACACTGTTGCCCTAGCGATAACTTTGCCTTGTCTGAATAGACAGGAAGGTGAAAGGGAGGCCACGTCTTCCCCAGGCTAATTCATACTCCCTCTGTCAAACATCCATGAATTACAGTCTGCAACTCCACTAAACAAGTGTCAAAACAAAATCCGCCACCGCACAGAGGGGCATCCCTTTCCCTTTTGACCCTATAACCATTTCACTTTCGACATGGTTAGAAGAACCTGAGGTGCCAAGACTGTTCACCTCACACTACCAAAATTTTGCCTGTAGTTATTGTGCTGTTTTCATACTTTGCACTTTGAATCATTTTAATGCAATGGCTGCATTTTCATTCATCTTGCTACGGCCCTCATACTGAATTCTTTGGTCAGTCTTCAGCTCATTCTCAATTCTGTCTGTTACTTAAACGCATCCATCCCGACCCTGTGATGTGTTTTGAGCTTCGGTTTCTCCCAATATATGGGCTCCTCTGCAGTCTATGTGACCGTTCCATAACACCAGTGCCCTGTTGATAACTCTTGCTTGTCTAGAGAGCACAGGAAGGTGAGTTTGGGGCCACTCTTTCCCCAGGCTGAGGCTATACCTCCTCAGACGATGTGGCCCCAGGAAGACTGCTGTTTTCACTCTCTTCTGATGTGGTTCGCTAACAGAGCGAGCAGGCCTGATAACAGAAGAGTTTTCCAAGCTGGGCACTGAGCACTGCTCTTTCTGAGTTTGACATAGTTGGACATTATTTATTCTTTAATGAAAATCCTTAAGAAATACACATTCTATTCTATTAATTCAATGCTAAAACATCAATCCACAGTGAATAATCTTCATGAGTTTGACCGCCCTCTGCTATATATATACGTTTCTGTTCTGCTGAAAACCACAACATTCTACTTTAGCGAATGTGTAGTTTATTTTATTTCATGTCTGTCTTTCTTTTGTCTCTCAAACGCTTTCTGGAGTTAATCTGTCTTTAGTTCAGAAGTGATCCCGAATGTATTGGACTACAAAGTCAAAAGTGTCAAGTTTGATTTATTACATATATTTTTTTTGTTCCCGTTCCTCTACATTTCAGTCTTGAAAATGTTTTCTTCCTTTTGTTTGTAGTCATTTTGTCTGTGTTTTCTGCTTTACTATTGCCACGTGTACCATCTTGGGTTTTGTCTTGCACTTTGTTTCCTTGTTCTTTTTCATGCTTTCTCTCACTTTTTTTTTTTTTGCCCAGATGATAAAACAATAGCAATATGTATTATGATAGACATCATTGGTAATGTTAAGAAAAATGTTAATAAAAGGTAAACATTTTTGTTTAAATGCATTAAATATGAACTGTCAAAACAGCACATAACTAATGCTCAGAAACATGCTTCCGTCCTGGCTTTAAACACTCAACCAGATTTATATATATGTAGCGCATTTTGTCACAAAGCTGTGTCACAGAATTCCTGTAAGACACAGTTTTGACAGCTCCTTTCATAATGGATTTTGTAACTGAGGAAGTGAAAGAATGAGGGAGCTGTAGATAAAAAAACAAGCACTGGTCAGCTCAGCCAGGGAATACAGTGCTGTGTACTGGTTTATGGTGAATAAATTGTGGACAAATGGTGTTTGTCAGCAGCATAGTGATCCATCTGGAGTTGTATCCAAGAGCTATTTTAGAAGTTAATGAACTATTAAAAAATCACATCTGATATTACACAGAGCCACAATACAATATTACACGCTAAAAAATGTCATTAAAATGTTTGTACCTGCCATATCTGAACACAGTGGAGTGATTGTGGATTCAGTTTGAGTAGCCAAAGAGTTAACAAGCTGGTTAGCATCGGATAACAATAACAACATAAACATGGACATAAATATGTTTTAACAGTCCCCTGCTTGTGTTTAGACTCGGTTAAATGTAATGTTTTTATAGTAAGAGAATTACGTTAAAAATTTCCAGTCTGTCTGTTGTTAATAATATGGCAAGATACATGTAATTTTATGTCTTATGAAATCTTTCCTTGTAGGTTGAGTAATTTGCTTAATGTGATTATTTTCTGATAAATATTTTAATATGTTAAATAATCGTAATGAAGGCACTATCAATATAACATTTTCTGCATTCACTTTACAGATTTTAGAAGGATTTTTTTTAAAGCCATGACAGTGTTACAAAATGTTAATGATAATGATAATTATTGATATCAGAGTAGATACCTTTATTGTCACTGTATTCAGGACACAATGAAATAACAGCTGCCCAATTCAGTGGTTTGTAAAAATATATACATAGATATAGAAAACATTGTCACGATATACGTTTTGCCCATACAAAACATCCTTTTTTTAATTGAGCCTCTCATTTGAACCCTTTAAGAATTAAACGCATTAACATTGAGTAGTTGCCAGACACAGAAAAACTGCATTTCAGACTGTGGAGTGACGAGACTAAACCTCTAACACTACCTCTCCATGGTACTTGGGACTGAGCGTGTTCTCTGCTTTTGCTGTGTTTGTGAGAGTTGTCTTGACCCCTCCACTAGGAGACAGCAGCTTGAACCCTGAGCATGGATAACCTCGTTGGATAACCTTTGACCTTTCTGTGGGTGCTGCTGTTTTAAGTGAAATATGGCCAGCATACAGAGTGCCCTACTTCCTTTACTCTAAGCGCTGATAATGCTTATCATCGCCACCTTACTAGGCCTTCATGTTGAGTGATGCTTCTGTCTTCTTCTTCCTGTCTTGCTGCATTTTCCTCTTCTTTTTCTTTATCCCTGCGTTGGCTCGGTCCACACAGAGATAGTTGTGCTAAGTGCTTCCACTTAGCGCTGTCCTCTTTCTTGGCTCTTTCCACTTTGGTTTCTGCCAGTGGTGGTTATCTGCCCAGGTCACTGTTTAGATAAGATTAGGTCTTGCCACTTTGACCTTGCACATAAACACCAGTTCAGCTTTCTAACAGAAAAAGGCATATGCTGCAGTGGTATGTGGAGCAGCATGTTGAGGTGAACAAGGTGCCAGGAAAAGCTTTAGGTTTGAAACTATCCTGTTGACAGACACAGTGGTGGGATTAATGGAGTTCAGGTAGTGTCAGCCGTTAAGTGCTTAATCTGACAAAGTTATAATTCGGATACCCTGGCTTTTTATGGTCTGTTCGATATGTGTCATGTAAGGTTTCAAGCCCAAGCAGCATTTTAGGAATGCAGGTCCTATATATCAATAGATTTATGCAGGCATTTGCAAATATGCACCTGCATTTTTTGCCATGCAAGGTCATGTTTTCAGGCTCTAATATAGTGCTGTATTATGTACGGTAGTGTCTAAAGTCTACAGTAGAGATATAAGTGGATATCAAACTGGATTTTAATGCTTTTTTTTAATTGGTGCTTGTGGTGTCCAGAATGGTATCCAGTATTTTATTAGCCAGTATTATATTATCCTTGCTACGGTTATTCTTTTATTATTCCTGCTCCATACTCTGAGTTCTGGATCTTTTTTTATATATATATAACTGGAATCCTTGGTACCTCATGCTTCAGTACTGTACACAATAGAAGAATTCTCTCCTGCATATATCTGGATTAGATTTGTGTCGTTGTCAAGATTTATGGCTCTGCACCCTGTACTGATCCCTGCGGTTCAGATCATATTGCACATAAGTTATCCTGAATTTTAAAAGACATTTAATAGTGAATGTGAATTTGTTTATTGGGATTTTTATGATTACCAGCACAACTGGGCTATAAAACACCTGCTAATAGCTACCTGAATGGTCTTTTTCATTGACCTTTCCTCATATTTTGGTCCTAGCTCTGTCAGAATGTTTAGGGTTGGGGGGGTGCTGGTGGGGTGTCAATGCACTTTGCTGGAATAGGCAGATCTCTTCATTCCCTGGTGGTTATTATCATTTGTTATCATTTTTCAGGCTTACACTCAGCTGAGCTGTGCCTAGGAAAGCCCCTGGGATGGCCGGCTCTATGCCAGAGAATGCACCAAACAATACAGAGCCCGGGGGCCAGCCAGAGGTGAGCGCGCGAGAGAGATGCAAGCAAAGATTAAACGAAATTATACTAAAGTTGATGAGAAAAAAAGTGGCAGAATCTTTGGGGAGACGAATGGATGCAGTGGTGGTCAGAACAAAAGAGTATAGGACGTAAGACATGACAAAAGAACATGACGACGTGGATAGATGGAGTCTGTGCACTTTACATCATCAAATCATGGCAACCATTGGTGCAGCTTGTTCAGTAGCTGTGAAGATGGGTATTGTACCGCTAGAGCACAGGTAGTCATTGCATAACCTTCCTTTTTTGTTATTCTCAGAAAGTAGTCCCTTGATTTATAACACAAGTCAAGCTGCAAATCAAACCTGTTTCCAAAGCACCCCTGAAAAAGCAACAAGTCTGGGAGAATAAAAACAAAAGGACAATTTCCATCCTCCCCCAAGACTATTAACCAGAATAGTAATTCCCCCAGCGTTCCAAACAAATAAATACAGCAGTCGGAATAACCATTAAGAGCTCTTATCCAAACGCTCGGTTCACAGAGAGTGAGGAGGAGAGACTGAGCGAGTTTCGGGGTGAGAATGGGGGCACGAGGGAAACAAGGTCAACACTTCAGTGTGCAGCGTCATGTTTTTTCCCCCCTCTTTCTTTCTCCCCATCACTCTTTCTTTTGGAAGAATGAGAGGAAGTGATAATCCAGGGCCTGCCTCCAGCCCCCCACCCCAGCCGAGCCCAGTGTTTGTTCAGCCAGAGAGGAGAGTGGGGCTGATAACACCACCGCGGGGTCACCGTGAGGTGAGAGAGAGACTGAGTGAGAGAGAACGAATGGAAGTTCATGGAGAGGTGAAGGCGGAGTGGGGAGAGGCAGAGCAGAGAGGTGAAACCTGGGTCATGAATGTGTGTGACGAACCAGCCAGCATTGTATGGAATGTGTGTGTGTGTATATGCAGAGTTACAGATGATGGTGGAGATGCCTGGCCCCTTCTTCTCTTCCTCCTCCCACTTGTCTTCGTCTTGCTTGTCTTCCCTTTCAGTCTTGCTATTTGTTGTTCTCTTTTGGCGGTCAGGATGTGCAGAGCGTGCCTGCAGGAGAAGGCAGAAGAAAGAAATCTGAAAGTGATATGCATGCAAATCTTCCCACTTATCACACTCAGGTGCTTATCTACCAACACACCAGGGCTGTGTGTGTGTGTATGTGTGTGCACGCACACGCACTTGTTTTCATGTCTGTATGCTTGAGCTGGTGCCATGAGAGCGAGGAAAGAGTATGAAATCTTTTGAGCTTGCTTCCTTTGTACTCGCTGCACTTGACCAGAGATTTCAGCTCATTCATTTCAACTCTGTCACTTGTATGCATACATACACACTGATCAGCAACAAGAGGCAAATGGATTAACATTGATAATCTTGTTGCAGCAGCTCCCGTCGAGGGTTGGGATACATTAAGCAGCAAGTGAACTTGATGTGTTGCAAACAGAGAATCTAGTGACTTTGACCAGGGCCAAATGGTGTTGATAATATTTTGGTCAGAGCATGTTCAATGGCAGGTCTTATGCGTTGTTCCCAGACAGCAGTGGTTATTACCTACCAAAAGGGGTTCAAGGAAGGATGACTCTTGATTGAATGAAGTTTGGATGTTAACACTGATGTGTGAGGGTGCAAAGGAGTCATTATTGGCACACAGGCCAGAGTAGGAAGCTTTGATGCACTGTTCTTTTACACCTTCCCTGGACCATTTCAGCAGTTTGTGTTTCAGTAAAACTACCTGTCAGTGGGTTTAATCCTATGACTGATTGATGTATAAAAAGGTTTTTTTTTTTACAAACTAATGTTGCCAACACATTAAACATCAGATCATGCCCATATCAGTTACTGTAATACTCAAAACTGCATTAAGATCTTCTCTAAAGTTGGCATATACTCTTCTCCACATTAACACAGTTCCCAATGGCACATCTGTGATATGATTGTGTCAAAATGTGTCTATTGACCTTCTTTGTGTCCAATTTCAAGTACGTCCGATACAGCACTTCACTAAATCACTGTCTCTGGGTCATGGTTGGGGTGTGTGTTTGTGTATTCATGTGTGGAATGTGCTGGGTTGTTGATAGTGGTGCTTTGCTGAAGGTAGCAGCTTTTGAAAAAGCCCCAGTGGGTCAGTAGCTGTTCAGGTCAATCATGGTTCATTACCGGGTCAGGGCAGACCAAAACATCCCGGCACTCGGGTGAAAAAGTGTAAATGGCTGTTCTCTCTTTAACCTTTCTCCATTCTCCTCTAATCCCCTGCTTTGTCATGTCTCTCTCCCCTGTGCCTCCCCAGTAATCTCATTTAAGAGGCCCTGTTCACTTATGTAACATTGGGGAAAGTGAACTGAACTGCTGAGCTTCAATAAGGTGCTGTCACACTGAACTTGAACTGCTGCGGTCAACTTTAATGATTCTCTCTCCCTCTCTCTCTCTCTCTCTCTCTCTCTCTCTCTCACTCCTAGCTGTTGGATCTCTTTACCCAGTGGGACTGGTCTACGTACCTTGCTGATTATGGACGTCCTACCTGCAAGTACCTAAGGGTCAATCCACATACCGCTCTTGCCCTTCTGGAGAAGTGAGTCTGTCTCTCTCACACACACACGTCACTGTCACAAAATCATCCACTACATTGTCAGTTTATTAGGTATATCATTGGCTGTTTTATTAGAAACACTGACCATGTAAGTGTATTTTGTAGATTTACTATCTCTTACTGAAACCCATACGCCATCAAGTATTTTGGTGGAGACAAAATATACACAAAATGTGTTGCCCATGTCCAGTAAGTATTTGGCCAGAATTCTGTTTCACTGCAAACTGGGCAGTCCTCATAGTGAGTCGTGTATGTAAGCAATGCCCTCACCAAAGTCTTTCTGCTCACACCATCTATAATGCAGCCTGTGTTCCCATTTTATGGCATGCATGTTGTTTTGTTTTGTTCAGCTTTGGTTGTCTTGCAGGCTTGGAATGTTGGACTGATAGGCAATCAAAGATGCTCTTCTGAATAATAAACACAACCCACAAAGTTCGTAGGTCTGATCAGCAGCATTTAAAGTTCTTAGCTGCTTCCTGTTTTAATTTAAACTTCTATAATACTTTCTTTATGACCATTTTGGTTGTTAGGTTATGATAATTAATTGTCATACAAAACCATGTAAATGTGAACCCTGTTGCCTTTTTACTGGATCCTGTGTGTTAAAGATGATGTTTTGGAACCAATGCTCCACCCATCCATCAGTGGAAAGGCTTGCAGTTTGTGTTTATCTAATGTAACACTTTATCACTGCTCAGTTTCTGACCACAGGACTGTTATTGGTGAGCTATGTGGAGTATGGCCCTATAGCAGTCCCTATTCCAGTGATGAATGACTGGGAAATTGTTCATAGAAGATGGGCTTCAGTAAGAAAGTGGAAATCCACAAAGTGCTGTTACATTGTAGGAGGTGTACTTGATTTAAATGTCTCCTCTTAGCATAATCTTTTCTATATTTCTGTATCACTCATGCACATGTCAGTCCTCTGCATTGTTTCACTCCATATTTCCTCCTTTCTCATCACTCGGTTTTCTGTACATGAGCAGGATTTCTCGAGCGTGAGTACTCTTCTCCCTGCATGGTGTCTGTGAATGAGAGAGATTGGTTGTTTAGCACTAAGGTTTTAAAAAATATATAGACGCTAGGGCTGGCCTGAACAGTATTTTACAGGCTTTAGGTACTTGGTTGGCATTTCCAAATGCTTGTTCTTAAAATTACAATGGTGTTTAATAAATAAACATAATTTTAGCAACAGTGTATCAGTAGTCAATCTGAGACCCAGCTGCTCATGTGCAATATGTTGTTATAGAAGCTGCTGTTATAGCCCTCTGCTTCAACTACAGCTTTAATGAGTCACTTGCATAGTGTTGATGAATCACTTTTTTGGACCCTAAGGGTATAACAAGATAAAACAATCATATTGTTTATCACCACAATATTTTTTGATTTAGTTTGTAGTTTAGTTGTTTTATATAGTTACAGGCTTGAGGAACACTGTCAGGACCACTGTAGGAGCATCTGTAAATCCCTGTGCTACTGGACATATCACCATTCTGAAAGCACTGAAAGCAATACAACTCAAATAACAAACAAAAAACCCTCTCCACAGAAAGCCTTTCAGGCTGTGGCCAAAAGGTTTGATGATGAACTTGACTCCCACACAAGACTATTTCCTGGGAACTAGGTTTGAGGTTATGAGCACCTCTGTGTCACCATTTTTGGTATGTCGACACCATTCTATTTTTATCTAAACATGGTGTAAATTTGACCTCAGCTTTGAAGTTTGAAAAAAATAAAAATAAGCCAAAGCTTCTGATTGTAAAGTAAAATCATCAGATTATACCAAATAGTTTAGTTTAGACCAGTCCTAGCAGACTCTCTTTCTGAAGTGTGTGTGTTTATGTAACGCGTATGTGCACAATAGTAAATCCCTGCATGTTGTGTTTTGTGCTTTCTTTACTGTAACGGATGTTATCTAGTAGACCACATAACCTGTTCACTCTTCACTCTTTTATTTGGCTTTTTCTTTTTTCTGTTCCCTGTGGCACACATGCCCAAACTCATACATACACACACAATGCATCCTAATACATTTTGATGTGCACTTACCCCGGCGTTACCCTCTAGTACCCCAAGGCTCAGTGAAACTAATCTACATTACTCAGCCTTGGGTTGCTAAATAAGAAATGGAGTATATGTCTGAATATGAAACTATTAAAGGTGACGTTCACTTTTTTAATTAAAAACATGTTCCTTCACCGTTTGCCGCTCTCCAGTCTGGAGTGGCCAGGATGATCAGCAGCTTCTTTGTTCAATTTACCTATCGGAACCTTCTGGTCACCCATATTCTCTGATTTTCAGATATATTTGATATATGTTTAAAGTTGTATTTGGTTATATATTTTTATTTGGATAAATCTACTGAACAATTATTTCTACTTTATTATAGTTGTGACAGAAATGCATAAACTGTGTCTTCGTTTGGTTGCAAACACCCAGCACACTCACACTTCTTTCAACAGCGTCTGATACTCATCTAGTTTCCTTTCTCTTTATTCCTGTTTTGAAATATATATATATATATATATACATGTATATACAATATACATATATATATACACACACACACACACACACACTTTCAAAAGCAAACATCCCACTTTAGGCGCTGGTGATAGCTATCGTAGCCCTGATAAGAGGCGGCTGTCTGTAATCATCAGACAGTTTCTGTGGCCACAGTAGCACAGATTTATGTCTGTAGTGAGTGCTATCTTGCCTAATAACACTCAGCAATGCAGAAGATAAGTGATGAGTGTAAATGATAATGATAATTATCATTGCTTGTTTGAAGGCTGCTGACCTGTAGTAGACCAAAGATTATCATGGAAGTGTACTTTCATTACAAATGACACTTATCTTTTCATACGAATCTTTTGAAATCCCGTGCTTCTGCTTTGTTTCCTTTATAAACTACGAAATTAGTTTTTAAAGTGAAGTATTTAATATTTATAATAATATTTAAACATATTTGATATATATTTTAGTGTAATACATCACATGTCAAGAAGCAGATCAGTATGTATAAATATTTACCCTTATTTATTGGAGTTATTGTTCTATAGGTCTACTGATCAGATCTCAGTGTGCATCTGTTCTAATGTGCACCCACCTGCTGACACAGTTGTTTGAACTCTACACACAGTTTGTTTAATCTCCATAGAACAGCATTCCAAATAGAGTGTGACATTCCGGAACAGATACACTGTGCCTAAGGTTACCATGTCCAATGTCATGTGTCAGCTTGAAGCCAACAAAGCCTCCCAGCATTGAGCTGCAGAGCAGCTCACTGAGCGAGGAAGTACATGTTGTGATCCAGAACTAATCATCCAACTTTAGTACCATTTTAAGGCTGAATGCAATCAGAGACTAACAGCAATGCTCCAACATCTAGGGTAAAGCCTTCCTAAAATAGTAGAGACTGTTATTGCAAGCAGGGTACAAACTTCTCAATAATGTCCTTGATGTGTGATATTAATAATTCAGTCATTCATTGTCTGTAACCATTTCCCAGTTCAGGGTCGCGGTGAATCCGGAGCCTACCTGGAATCACTGGGTGCAAGGCAGGAACACACCCTGGAGGGGGTGCAAGTCCTTCACAGGGCGATTCACTTACACTCACACCTACGGACACTTTGAGTCGCCAGTCCACCTGCCAACAGGTTTTTGGACCGTGGGAATAAACCGGAGCACCTGGGGGAAACCCATGCCGACAAGGGGAGAACACACCAAACTCCTCACAGACAGTCACCCGGAGCCGGACTTGAACCCACAACCTCCAGGTCCCTGGAGCTGTGTGACTGCAACACTACCTGCTGCACCACTGTGCAGCCCTGATATTAATAATAATAGTAATAATAAAATAAATCACATTACTAACACACAAGGTCAGCTATAAGGCCCAGATAATCTCATTTTTGCTTCTGACAGTATACTGAAACTTTTCAGATTATACATTAATACTCATTTATTTTCTAATATTTGAATACCGATAGTTTAAATGCCAATATTCAAAGAGAACAAATGATGATGCACTTAAAATATATTTATCAGCAGTGAGTGTGGAGTACATGTACACATGTGTTCTCAATGGCTACAAGTTTCACAGCAGTTTGTAGAAACTCCATTTCCCGTTGTCTGTCTGGAGCCACACCATGAGTCCAGCACTAGCTCAGTGATCTCCATAGTAGCCACTATTGTGGGCAGCTGGCACAAGATGTTGTGAACTTAACAGAATCACCATGCGGAAGTGCTTTTGGGGGCACGCTGGCTTTAAGCACCATGCGGAACTGCTTCTGATACCCTGTGCTGGTGGTCCGCCTTCTATCACCAGTCCCCTGTGGAGCTCTGGTCTGCTGCTGTCTTTTGACTGCTTTATGCTGACGCAGCCTCTGTGACCAGACTGCCACCCAGCATGAGACTCGAACAACCTGGACCATCCACAGCCCCCGAGGCCTTACACTTAAGAGCTGCACCTTGGCACAGACTTTCCCTACATTCCTACAGAGACCACTCTTAATCCTTAAATTTGAAAATGCTGAACCTGTCCGCAGTGAAGGATAGAGCTTTAAATAATTATTTAGAAAGCTTTATTATTTCGTGAATTAAATTCTGCCTCTTTTTGAAAAAGGGTGAACAAGTCATTGGCAGTTTCTGTCTCGGGTCCCTGTAAGAGGCTTGGTGTGTCTGCATGGGTTTCCTGGAGGTGGTCTGGTTAGCACATGTTGCTATGTGAACTGACTGGGTGAAATTCTGAGAGTGGTGTCCTGCAGTGTAGCCCTGTACATGGTGTGGCTTTGCCTAGCGCCTAATGATTCCTGGTCGTCTTTGGACTCACTGTGACCCTAATTTGGATGAAGCAGTTACAGAAGATGAATGGATGAATGAATGAACAAGTCATGAGCCTGATAATAGCTTATAAGTTTAAACACAATAACATTCCTTTTACAGCGCCTAGTATTATAGTTTTTTCTAGCAATGTAAATACAGCGTCTCCACTGTTGAGTTTAGAATGTAAATTACATTTTGTTAATGCTGAAATATATATTAAATATCATTTCTCGCACATGCAGACAGAGCTCCTGTTTTTTTCTTATAACTCACAAGCTGTATATTTTCTTTTTAAAAATATCTATTAACGTTTCTTATGCTAAAGCTCTCCCTGAAACGTTCACTCAGCAAATTAGGAGATTCCAATTCAAATTAATCAGAAATGCAATGAAGTATTACAATAAAATAAAGAATGGATGGTGCTCTCTCGCCAGTTTTCATTCATGTGTAAACACTGATAATAACTTAATTTAAATATAACCCTTTGTGTTGCGTTTTCCTTATTTTGTTGTTTTATACACTGTTTTATTTTACATATGAATATCCATTATTAAAGTCACAAATCTTAGGAAGGGATAACGTTACTGTTTAAGTAATTAGTTAATTTTCTTATTGATTTATATTCCTCTGTGTGTGGGTCTGGCGATGTGTAGAATAATTGATCAGTTTGCTGTGTATAATGCTGAATGTAATTGTGTGTATGCTATCTCTATCTCTGATGTCACTTTCTAGGGCAATATAAAATCATAACTATAATTGACTCTGTTTTTAGTTTGCGGTCTGTTCCTCATTTTTTTTCTTTCCTTTTGTTTCCTTTAGGATGAAGGACACAAGTCGCAAAAACAACATGTTTGCTCAGTTCCGAAAGAATGAGCGTGACAAACAGAAGCTCATTGACACTGTGATCAAGCAGCTGAGGAACCTCATTGCTACCAACCAGTCTTGAATCCACTGACTGGTACATGTCAGCTGACCCCTCCAACGTCTTCCTTTGATTAGTCTGCTGTCAGGGAGCATAAACCACAGTAATGAATCCTTATTGGTGGGGAGGTTCTTGGCTCAAACGTACAAGACAACAGACAAAAAAAAAAAAAAAAAGAGGAACTTGCTCTAACATATGCCAGTGCCATGGGTCATTGAAGACTAGTGTGTGTGCCTCAGCCCAAAGTGTGCCTACTATGGCCAGATGATTTTTGTCTGTTGCCCAGGCTTTTATAATGTCTTCCTGGTCAAATGTTTCACTGCCCACAGTATCAGCGAAACCTAGAGTTACCTGTCTTCCTGTGTAACTATCTGAGCACACTATAGAGTTACTTGCTTGAGGCAGTCTTCTCACTTTAGGCAGGCTTCTGGTTCCCTTAGTTTTATTTTCACTTTCAGTGAGACTTTGGTTGACTGCTCTACATATTTACCTATTGCACATTTGCTAACGTATTGGTGCAAACAAGTTTTTGTAGATTGGGACACTGCATCCTAGATATTATAGTCTTAACATACCACACCATCCTGACTATTAGTCCAACTGGAACATGTACTGGTCACTATCCTACATTTAGCGTAAAACAGGTATTTTATAGAGTTATATATAGAACATAAGGCAGAAAAAAATTACAGCTCAGTTTGGTTATTTGCTTTCACCTCATACTTCCACAGGGAGAATATATCAGCTGCTGCCATGCACCATGAAACGGTTATGACGAGACCACCTGCCAGATCTAGATAGGTTTCTTATTTTGTGCCAAGGGAAAGCAGGCGGCCTTCTTGCAGTCTTCTCGCAGTACGTTTACGCAGCACACAAAAGTGAATGCAATATGACTATATTTAAATAAAGGGACTTCCTCCCTGGTGTTCTTCCTCACGTAAATATATGGATGCAATGTTAGATTGCCTTCAGAGCTTGAAATAATTAGAAACATTTAATTCTGCATCATTTGCATTGTCAAACAAAGGTATAGCTGAGAATTTACTGAAGGCTGTGAAACCTTCCCTGAACCCTGCCCCTTCGTAAAGGGACACAAATTGAATCTTAAAGGGAATATTCTGCTGTTGTTTCTTATCTAAAAGGAGAACTGTGTTATGTTTGAATGAGTGTGTTCACTGTTCTGATTGTGTTTGTGCCTTGACTTTTTTTTTCACCACAGGAATTGATTGTAGTGGTTTCTGAACTGCACCTGGACTTGGGTTTGTGACCAAGCTGTAGGAATGTGTGTGTGTGTGAGAGAGAGAAAAATGGAGAGAATGGCGAGTGGTGTGTATGTGTATAGAAAATCTTTATTCAGTTTGTTGTTGTTGGAGACAGGTGCACTGTACAGACTGTAATGTTAAACCACTAATGAATGACCTTATAATACTAATAAAGTCTAAAACAAATAAGTGTCTGGATACTTTTCAATAAACACTGATCAGCCAAAACATAAAAATGACCTTGTTTATGCAACCATTGCTCATTTTTGTCAGCTCCAATGACCGTACAGGAGCACTTTGTAGTTTTACAATTACAGATGGTAGTCCACCTGTTGCTCCGTATACTTATTTTTAACCCCTTTCACCCTGTTCTTTAATGGTACAAACCACCACAAAACAGGATTTATTTGGCTAATGGACCATTCTGAGCACTGCGGTGACTGTAATGTGGTGGTGGTGTGTTAGTGTGTGCTGTGCTGATATGAGTGGATCAGACACAGCAGGATTGTTAGCGTTTTTAAAGACCCCAGTGTCACTGCTGGACTGCGAATAACCCACCAACAAAAAAATATTCAGTCAACAGCATCCTGTGGGCAGCATCCAGTGACCACTGATGAATGAATAGAGGCCTGAACTCTTTTGTCTGATTCACTTGTCCTTACTAAAGAAGCACGCAAATCATATCTGCTTTCTGGTGGTCGTGTGGTCGGCCTGACCACTGAAGAGCAGAGTTAGAAGGAGCTATCAAAGTGCACAGAAGAAAATGGACTACTGTCTGCAGAACAATACAGTATAGTACATTGTATCATACCGTCAGTGGAGCTGAAACATCTGCATTATAGAACAATAATAACTGGATGCCACTTTAAATTAGACCTAGAATGTCTCATAGAATATTGAATGTTATTTGAAGTTAAAGTTAGAAATGAAGGCTGTGCAAAAAAGTGTACTATGTGAACTTATTTCGATGTTACAAAATATATGTTAACCATAGGGATCTGGATTGCAACTGCATACTCTTAAGCATAAACAAGTGTATCATATATGTATGCTATTCAAACTTGAAACAAAAACGCTGCAGGCTGCTAGCTACCAGTGTTATGACAGTGTATTTGTAGTAGTGGAAGACGGCATGTTGCCTAAAGGTATATCAGATTAATGCACATGGAATCATTTTGCCAAAAGCATGAATCTTGTTTGACTTCCAGCCTTAAATTTATCATGCTCCTTCTCAAACAGGCCGATACCAGAGTGCCTGATAGGAATTCAAGTAAGATCACCTTCAGCTTTCATTTGGAACTGCAGACTTTTTGTGCCCTCATTTAGCGCAAACATGCTACTCTGTCCAGTTGGAATTTCTACTGTTTTTAAGTTCTTAATTTGCGCATCCAGGTCTGACCCATGACTTCCTTGTAACTGGGTTTCATGACAAACAGCAAAGACCACCCACAGATGATCTTATGATAAAGGCCTAATGGTAAGGTCGACGAGGCTGTTGGAAATCATTGAAGGGAGATGAACTTGGGCCACTTCCACAGAATGGCCTGCTGAACCCAAGAATGGCCTACTATGCTCCCACCCCCAGTTTCCTCTTTGGATTTGGATTTTTCTTCTTTCTGTCCATTTTGAAGATAGTTGCCTGATTCAACATGCACTGCTGCATGCCCCCTGCCCTATGTGTATGTAGAGAGCATCACTGAACTGTAACAACACAAACACACCCCACTCTTGCTCTCACACTCGTCCTCTTGTGCAGAAGCGGGAGCGTGGCCCACCAGGGTGGTGGGGCGCTGTGTGTTTTGAGTGACTTGGGCAAAACAATTCTTTTGGGGCTCACTTGAGCGCAACATGCTTTTTGTCAGAGATCAGTGACCGAGCAGTGCCAGCTTAGAAGTCGATGATGAACCCTTCCCTCCTCTTTCCTCTCAGCACTTATTCGGCTCTGAGACAAGAGGAGTTTCCCTGGAGGTTTTGGAAAGAACCGGCATTTCAATTTCAAGCTAAGAGGATGTATTTGGAATAAATGTTCTTTGGGCTTTTGTTTTTCTTGAAGGGCGCGTCTCTGAGGAAAAATGTTTCAAACACTGGTTGCTTAAAGTGGATATATTTGAACACTTTTCCATGAGTGTTATAACACCACAGAACTGTTCTCCCCATCTAAACAGCCCTGTTCACAATGACTAGTTTCAGTGCCTGTTCCTTTCAGAACAGGAGAATGAGACACAGCTCAGTTCAACACAAGAGCCCAAGAGTGAAGAGCAGAAGCTCTGTTTCTTAGCCGTTTTCACGTTTTTCTTTTTTCTGTTTTTGTTTTCTTAATATTTATGTGGCAGCACGGTGTCACACAGCTCTGGGGTTGTGGGTTTATGACCCACTCAGAGTGACTGTATGTGAGGAGTTTGATGTGTTTTCTGTGTGTCTGCATGGGTTTCCTCCAGGTGCTCCAGTTTCCCCTCACCGTCCAAAAACACGGTGGTAGGTGGATTGTCTAATCAAAAGTGTCCTTAGGTGTGAGTGAAGGTCAGAGTGTGTGTCACCCTGTGAAGGACTGGTGCCCCCTCCAGGGCGTGGTGTTACCTTGTGCTCAGTGATTCTGGATAGGCTCCGGACCCACCGCCACTCTGAACTGAGAAGTGGATACAGACAATGAATGAAGGTTTTGTTTAAACAAATGTGCTCAGAGAGTCTGGAAGTGGAGGCGCTTCAAAAATCAGAGGAAATAGACAAAGCTAAATATTCATACTTAGGAAGAATGTTGTGTCTGAGAAAGGAGAATCATCATTCTACTGTAGACACAATCTACACAATCACTTGTTCCAGTTGCTAAATCCCTAGTATATGGCCCAGTATTTTCATGATGGATTATATGATAGTCTTTGATCCTTTTCTTTTATTCATTCGTTCATTTATTATCTGTAAGCGCTTATCCAGTTCAGGGTCGCGGTGGGTCCAGAGCCTACCTGGAATCATTGGGCGCAAGGCGGGATCACACCCTGGAGGGGGCGCCAGTCCTTCACAGGGCAACATAGACACACACACACACACACACTCACACCTACAGACACTTTTGAGTCGCCAATCCACCTACCAGCGTGTGTTTTTGGACTGTGGGGGGAAACCGGAGCACCCGGAGGAAACCCACGCGGACACGGGGAGAACACACCAACTCCTCACAGACAGTCAACCGGAGTGGGAATCGAACCCACAACCTCCAGGTCCCTGGAGCTGTGTGACTGCGACACTACCTGCTGCGCCACTGTGCCACCCTTCATTCATTCATTTTTTTTAATTTTTTTTTTTATACTCGTCGTCTGTAACTACCGGTCAGGCTTGCAGTGGGTCTGAAACCTACATGAAATCACTGGGCTTACACTCTCACCCAGTCTCACACACACACGTGGACACCTTCACACACCTGTCGTCCTACCAACATGTGATTTTGGATTGTGGGAGGAAACCCACTCAGACACAGAAAGAACACACCAGACTCCTCACAGATAGGGACCTAAAGCGAGGCTTGAACTCAGGGCTCTGAGACCATGTGGAGCTCAGTCACAGCCCGGGTTCGACCCTGACCTTTCACCCTGTGGATACCTCACATCCATGGAGTCAGGCAGGTGTAGTACCAGACTCTCATTCTCAATTCTAAAGAAACAGCTGGAACTTGTTGAAATTGTTACCCACATGTTCAACATCTTTTTAGCAGGGGCCCTGTCCTCTGTTTTTCCATGTTACTTAGTGGCTGGCTGAAGCCGTGTGTGTGAAAGACTGAGAGCGAGGGTGAAATTTGTTTTCTCTGCTTTTGTTCTCTGGAACGCTTTGTGACATGTGTATCAGGAAGTTTCAGGAAAAAGTCATAGGCTTTGCCTCAGAAGAGAATTTCCTTTAAATAAAAATGACAACAGAAAAACTGCTGCTTTCATTTTTCACAGTTTCAATATAAGGTTTATTAAGAAGATTCACTTCCAAGAAATGACTGGCCATAAATTGTCAGTAAATATTGATGTGCACTGCTCCGACCCCGTTTACATGTTTTCCAGGAAGACACCGTTGTGAAATTCTGGCTGGTTGAAAATTCTTTTCCAATTTACAAGTGGAAGTATACATCTGCAGTAAACATCCTCTGTGCTCTGTTAATAAAAGAAATGAAAAGTGAATGAAGTCTTATCAGTGTTCTATTTTTGTTTTCAAGGATTTTAAACTTCAAGGAAAATGTGAGCTCATACACATTTTATCCGTTCCTTTCATCTCCGCTGGAGTGTCTGCTTTTCCATGGACTTGAGGCAGTGCGGCCAGAACTCTCACATGCTGCTGAGCAGCTGAGAAATACTTAGTGTGTGAGACCTCTCTCTGACTCACACAGTGTTTACAAACACGAGGATGGACAGTCAGCGTTCATACGGGGACGTGCTTATTGCTAAAACAAGCGGGACAGAGATGTGAGTTCCGGCTTAAGCACGTTTACGGATGAGGGATGACGTGCTTTGAATGACGGTTCTTTTTCAGTTTGGGAGGTGAACCTCAGGGGAAGTCCAGACCAGTGACTCATGTAGTTCCTTACGAACTGTGTGAGTGAGCAACACTCATTCTCACATTGGCTCACCACGGGCCTGGGTTCAAGAGTCCAGTCCTTCCCCCTGTGTTTTGAATCTTTCGAGTGTCAGTATAGTTTCTTTATTAGCTGCACACACTGCGTCATATGAATGTAAATAGACTGGTTGATGTTTCCTTGAGTCTGAAGGGCAGAACTGGTCCACACAGGGTACATGTGGTGTTTAAAGAAAAGAGACGAATGGCTTGAAATGGTGGCGTGGTCTGTAGCCTGATTAGCATGTTTGCTAGTTACAGTGCCTGTCCAAACGCTTAGCATGGATCAGTGGTCATAATTTAATCAGCTCTGTTTTTATCTCAGCCTGAAAAATCATAAGTGCGGAGTCCAAGCTGAGACTTAAGACTCGAGTGTTTCCAAACACCTAGTGGAGCCCTTCCAATGAAAACCATAGTTCAGGCATTTCCATTTTTTAGTAGCACTGCTTGCTTATCCAGTTTTAGCAGTGGAGATAAAGAGTTTAACAGCAAAGCATACACTTACATTAAACAATCCAGGCTAATCAACAGAAGGAATGTTTTAGTGACAACTTTTTTTTTTTTTAACTTATTTTGATTTGTTGCAGATGCAATGGAATTGTGTGTGTTTCAGTTGCGGTGGCAGAAATCTGGGGTCAAGAGAGGTGATTGATAAGAGTCAGTGATGGTCACTCAATGTCCCAGGTGAGAGGGAAAGACGCAAACAGCATAGCGTGCAGAGGAATGCTGGAAAACACACACTCCTGTCAGCAGGAGGCCACACACACACACACACACACACACTGACATGAACACACTTTGAGTGATGGAGAGGCCTGATAGAGTGTTCTCTTTCCAGTCCTTGTCTCAAACGGAAGAGGCTTAAAAATAACCAGAGGGGTGTGTGTGTGTGTCTGTCTTTTGATGTTCTCATGCTCAGGCCGGAAGTTATTGATGAAGGAGTGTGTATGAGTGTGTGTGGGTCAGATGAAACAAAACAAGTGAGTCTGCTCAGACAGTGGTGTGTAAAGGCTGTGTTTTTGCATAGCGTCTGCCACAAGAACTTATCAGTCAGATGGATATGTAAATCCAGCTACTGCTGAACATGCAGACCACCAGCCACACACACACACACACACAATGTGTGTAACACTGTTACCAGTAATAGCTGTCTCAGTCTCTGTGTAGTTTATGTTCCAGTGACTAATGTGAAAGATTGGCTCGGTTTGATAATGTCTGATCTGAACTGTGTGCCCACAAATATGCACATAAAGCTCAGTGCATTATAAAGAGGGATAGATGAGGTATTATTCTGTGGAATATCTTTCATAACACATTTAAGTACAGGCTTAAACTTGTATGAGGTCAGTTTTGTGTTGTCATTGTTGTCATGGGGATGATTTGCGTTGTCAAAGCCTGCTTCTCTGTTCATTAGACATACATCATTTTCATGTATCTTACGTTTTGTCCCTATAGTGAACACACTATCTGCCTTTTACACGGCATGAGATTTTTAACCCCCTGTGTTCCAATAGAAATGCTGCAAAATGCATTTTTTATATTAATGTTAATATAATTTTGAGGGTTAAAATGTTGTCCTACAGCTGGAAACGTACCGTTTGGAAAACATATGGTTTATCAGTACTGCTGACTTTTGTGCTAGCTATAACCTAATTATTAAGCATTAAAAAAATAGTTTTAAACAAGTTGCTAAACCCTTTATAAAGGTGGTCATATTTCAATCTTGCAACAGTGCTGAAGTAATTACTGACTTTGCTTCCCATTTCCCCTGTTCCGTCTCCAGCAGCGGTGTAGTGCATGTGCTTGTGGTGTAGTTGGGTGACACAGGGAACGAGGGAAGGCATGACAAATGGAGGAGGGAGAGGAGTGAAAGTGTGGGAGACGATGGAGTGATAAGGGAAGAGAGAAGAGACAGCGAGCGCACGTTCTCCTCTCTTCAGATGAAGATGGATGAGGGAGGCCACCCTCCCTCTCTCGCTCACTGCTCCTGGGTTATTGATGGGCTTGAGGGGTCAAAGATTACAGAAACAAAACCCTGGCTTCCTCTGTGCGCTCCGTGTGTGTCTACCCCCTTAGTCAAGGTGTTTGTGGGAGTCTGGGGGGGGATCCAGGCTTTGTCTCTCAACACACACACACACACACACACACACACACACACACATGCCAATGCCCAACAGAGCCAATCCATCATAGTGCACTTTATAAATAAATGATCTTAAATAGTGCTTCATGTAGATGTCTAGGGCATTTGTTTGGCTGTTACGGAAGCTGTTCCACTGTAGCGCTTTATTTTAGGGCAGTGCTCATACAGTTATTTGAAAAAGTAAGAGACTATATATGAAAGGAAAACAGTGACTGGCTGCCTGCGCAAAATTGCACCTGCATTCCTCTGTACAGCTAAAGCTGCTAATACTTCTTTTATTTTGTTTATCAACAATCGGAAACAGTATATGGTCAAAAAACCTATCAACTCAGGGTCATTTTCTAATTTGAAGGCTATAAATAGGAGGATATTTATTGGCTGCCGTTCCAGCTTCTGCTCTGGGAAGGTTGTAGACTGGATGCTGCGACATTGCAGTGAGGATCTGATTCTGATATCATTAACATATCTAATTACCATTAGTTACGTAGGTACATTCATTATCTGTAACTGCTTATCCAGTTCAGGATCGCGGTGGGTCCAGAGCCTACCTGGAATCATTGGGCGCAAGGCGGGAATACACCCTGGAGGGGGCGCCAGTCCTTCACAGTGCGACACACACTCACACACACCCTCACACCTACGGACACTTTTCGCCAATCCACCTACCAACGTGTGTTTTTGGACTGTGGGAGGAAAACGGAGCACCCACGCGGACACAGGGAGAACACAACAAATCCTCACAGACAGTCACCCGGAGCGGGAATCGAACCCACGACCTCCAGGTCCCTGGAGCTGTGTGACTGCGACACTACCTGCTGCGCTACCGTGCCGCCCTCAAGTCAAACAAACATACGTAAATGTAACTGTCAGGCTGCTACTTTTTAATATTTAGAAAGAAGGGTGAAGGGTGCTGGGTCGAAAAAATAATCATCAGTATGATCCCCCTGACAACAGGAGAAAATGGGGCAGAGGAGTGAAGGAACAACTCCATGGTTGAGTTGGTCTTAAGCAAGGCTCATAAACGCAAGTTTTTTTTCAGTATTTTCATGTTTTCACGTGTAGTTAATCATTTAGTTTCTGCTATTTCTGGACAGAGCTGTGTGTGCGTGTTAAAGTAAGAGAGAATGATATAAGGTGCTATGGATTCCACCGTCACCAAGCTCAATGCCAATAATAGTTCAGCAGGATGTTGAACTACGTTTTCTACAGCACCATCCATTGCTTTTTGAGATCAATTGGAATGGCATTTGTGATCCACACATCTGTTCCATCCCAGAAGAGTAGAAGCTGTCCCCGCAGGAAAAAAAGCAATAAAATCACCTTCCAAAAGCCATGCTTTCTGAAACACATTGCACCTTATAAGAGTGTCATCGTCTGTGCACCAGTGTATATACAAGACCCCCAGTGTGTGGAAATGTGGAAATGTTTGTGTGTATGCATTGTTGTGTCTGTGCATTTGGAGGGGGTGAGGGTGGTGGTGGGTGTTCCCTTGGTCATGCTAATCACGCCGGGCCCCACACAAAGTCAGTAGGCAGTGGGGGTTATCATTGAGCCATCCATCTCCATCCTTCAGGCCAACAAGCCGCTCAATGACTCTCCGATTTACTGCTCTCCCAGCCTCCTGCTTTAACTGGAACTGTCTGCAGAGTCGATTGCTATCAATCATCTGGAATGCAGCCTGAAATAATGCCAGCTTTGAAGAGATCAGACATTTCAGACATCAGTAGGCTGTGCAGCGATCTGTCTCTCTGTTCCTGTGCCTCATGTGCGCACTTCAGAGGAGTACTGCACTTACTAACGGTGACTAAAGCCGTTGCCTGCTCTATTAAATGGAAATCAGCTTGGATTTGTCTCTGTAGCTGGTGTACAGGGTTCAGTGCTTTCTGAAGATTAAACCAGCTCTGAGAGTGATGGGCAGATGGTGGTGTTCAGACGGCAGTGGAAAACTCCATTACCATTGTCATACTGATGAAACGATAAGAATGTAGATCAGAAAACAGTAGGTATGGCTTTTGTATTCTCTCATTCTTCTGACCAGTGTCTGCCCTGGACAGCCCCGGTCAGATACACTCTATTGAATTACTGCACTGGAATGTAGTTGCTCGGAATTTAGTCCGATTAGATTTAAACTCGCACCGTATTGGGATTCTTTTGGATCGGGTTTCTCTCCAAGTGCTGATATCTGGATTGTAGTCTTTTGCCCTGAAACCCAAACCACAAATTGTATTATTATTTATTTATTTATTTTTAATTAAAATGCAAAGAAAAAATGACACTTAGGGTTTTAGCAATGCTTTTGATTTCTGCTTTATTTTCCTCTTTGGCAAGGTCTGAGTCAGGACTCCCAGCCTCATACATGTTCATGACACTAGTTATATATTGGGAGAAATTTACTATAAATAGTTTTTTTTGGAGAAACCCGTTTATCTCCAAAGTGACTCCACATGTGCACCCCCTGCCTTTTTTTTCCCCTCTTCTAGTAACCCACAACTTCCCCTTGTTTTGGAGAACACCCAACCATGTAAAGGAGACCTAAGCAAAATAAAATGATAATGGTTTTTATAAAGGGGGAAAAGTTTGGACTCTGATTTTTTTGATCTCATTCCCAAGTATTTATGTGGAGTTAAAGTGTCGGATGGTATTAGGGTAATTGCTATGCGCAGAGCTTCTGGAGTGAAGTAGCAAGATTCCATATGGGTTAGAATATGGCTTTCCTTTGAGAGCTGCGATGGCTAATGCTCGAAACATAAACATGAGCTACGGTGGGGGCATTAGCATCTGGGTCACTGTGACATGATTTTTTCTTTAGAGAAGGCCTCAACTCCTATCTGCCATGTGCATGAATGTGGGGACCCTCCAGAAGCATAAGACTCACTGTTTTAACGAGGGAAGGACAAGAATACACACACTACTCCAGGTGCACTGTACTCTTAGAAATGAATGAAGAAAGCACATCAGATATAATCTATAGTATTACTATAGTTCATCATCACAAGTTAATGCTTCAGCCTACACCTTTTGGGGCAGTATTTATTTATTTTTTTGATTGTCTATTAATTTTATATTTATCTTTATTGTTATTTTCCTTATATTTTCCACACAGGAGCACTTTGATTCATACCAGCAACTGTAGTCCATCTGTTGTTGGTATGAAGCAGCAAGGCAGGTGTGTCTAACATAGTGTACAGTGAATGAACAATATGTTCAAAAACTCCAGTATCACTGCTGTTTCTGATCCACTTGTGCCAGCATGCACATTGATACCATGTTGTCAATGGAGCAGAGAAAATGGACAGTGAGTGATTTGTTTTATTGTTGTATTTCCTTATTGCAAGTTTGTTAAGGATTATTTTGCTGTTATAACTAGGCTTATGTAATAAAGGAATAAATGTAACAGTGTTACACAGTCAGGATACAAAGAGGTAAACATACTTTGTTACAGTTACAGAAAAAAAGCTGTAATCAGATTAGCAGCAGAATAGCACCTCAACTACTCGTGTGTGTGGCACCAGAAGTACTTCTGAGGGCAAAGTGTATCTCAGCAACAGTAATAAACACCAGGTGTCCTTTTAAAAAAAGACTCAATAGTGCTTTCACCGAGAAGAAGTGAACCCTGTGACACCTTCGTCCTATGGGTGAGAATGTCTTTATTAACGACGATGTCTTTGTCACAGCATAATAATAAATCATTGTATAGCATTTTCCCACTGTTTGTGCAGTTTTCCAAGACGTGTTGTTAAAAACCCTTATTATTATTTAGTATATTTATGAATTTACACCTATATAATATGGGTATTTAGAGTGCTGATGAAATACTGTGGAGTACCTGAGCTTACTAAGGTTTTTGTGGCTGAATGCCATCCACACAGCAATATTTTAATATTTATTCTAAAAACTTTCTAGAACAGTACAATGTTACTGCAGCAAAATGGGAGAAAATATCTATTAATACCCCTTTCTTTGACTTGCTGAGTATTGTGGTAAATACTCCATTTTAAGCCATTCGACGTGAGGCCTCGTCCTGCTGGCAGTGCTCAGCTCGGTGCTTCTTATGTGGCAGTGATGGATGGAGGGTGGTAGTGCCCACTGCTGGCGTTAAAGCTGAGGGATGAGTACAGAGGTGCCAGGTGTCTGGCATCAGGCATGGCACTTAACCACAGCAGTGGGAGGCAGTTCTCTCTCTCTCTCTCTCTCTCTCTCTCTGTTCTCAGAGTGCCAGAAGATGGTTAAGCATCTTTTATAATCCTCACCATCAATCAATGCTGCTCTCACACACACACACAAACATGGACCACAAACATGGAGGTGCCACAGAGCGAATAGAAACAAGCCCAACAGGCAAATTTCACATTCCGTTCAAAGAGGCTGAACATCCAGCTTTCACATTAGTATCATCACCTCCAGGAAAAGTAAACGTAGTGAACCTTCGTTTCCATGCAGCCACTTCAGCCCAGGGCCCAAGCTCTACACAAACAGCCTCTTAACTGCAAACAAAATTCAAATCCAGAAGTCCTGGGACAGCAGGTACCATGCTTCTTTACTTTTGTGTAAATATACAACATGTTCCGAACAAGTTGAGAGATGTGTTATTTTTTTGACTTTATACATCTTCTAAAATGTTCCAAAAACACCACAAAGACGGCTCCAGGCCCTGGCCCTTGCTAAAAATGTACCTGCAAAAAAGTCTGCAAGTGAGATGATGGTTACACTTACGGCTCATTTCTAGACACTCAAAGCACTTTATATTTTTGAGACATTAGAGAGCCGCCATGACCACCACCAGCATATAGCATCCACCTGGATGACGTAACAGCAGGCAGTCTGCGTCAGCACACTCACCATACATCAGGTGTTAGGCTGAGAGGAGATGAGAGGAAACGACTGAGCTGGTGTTTGAAGATGGGGTTAACATTTGTTCAGTACAGTGTCACTGTCACTCCACTTGTCACTGAGAGCGCCCCCTATTAGCCCCAACAATAACACTTTGAGCAGCCACCTGAGCTTTCCTTGGAGGTCTCCACTCCAATTACTGGCCAGGCCCAAGTCTGCTGTGGCATTCAGCCCTTTAGGTGGAGGTTTTCCACATTTCACCCTTTACAGTAGCAGCAGCAGAAGTGCAGCTGACCACTTCTGCCATGTTCCAGACAATCGGCGAAAAAGCATATTTCAAAACTAGATATTTTGTTGTGTTTAGTTCCAAAATGCTTAAATCCTCATAGAAGGAAAGGTAGATAGAATCAGCAATAGGCCCTAGTCTTAGCTTCTTGTGGAAACAGGCTGCAGGCACCAATTTTGAATTAGCGTATGCAGTCATCCTTCTGTATTTGTAATGGATTGAGTCATAGGTCCCATTTGGATAAAAAGAAAAGTACAAAAATCTACGTTTATAAGGAAACATCAGTTCCTGTATTTTTATAATAGACACGATTAATTAATCACTCAAACAGGACGATGGTGCTGCAGGGAGCGTCGCTGCCAAACAGCTCCAAAATCCTGGGGTTCTTGGTGTAAACCCCACCACTGTTAGGAGTTTGGTGTATTCTCTCACTGTCTGTGTGGGTTTCCTCTGGGTGCCCTCGCTTCCTCCCACAGTCCAAAAACACATGTTGGTAGATGGTGGTTAGTGTGAAACTGCTGGGACTGGTGCCCCGTTGCACTCAGTGATGCAGAGTAATGTCTGGACACACCATGACTCTGAAGAGAATTAAGTGTTTATGGAAGATGAACAAATGAATTATTAATCGCTGCTTTGTGTTTTTACAAGCATTTCACATGCTGTCCCCACTCTTTTGAAATTGAGGTTCATGCAAACCATCCCTCTCTGTGAAGCACCCAGCGCATGGCTGCTTTTCATCTGCTCTGACTTTAACCCTTCAGATCATCCCGACGGTTATAGATTAGAAGTGTCACGACTGGGCCAGATTCAAAGGAGAATCACTGAATGACATCTGAATTTGCTGCTATATTTATTTCGTTTCATACATGCAATGTGCTTGTGATTCCACACCATTGTTGTTGTGGGAGACCAATCTTAATACCCATCAAAAACTCTGACAGATGCTTCTCTGTTCTTAATTGATTCCCTAATCCATCGTGTTGTACATGTGCTCTGCCGCCTGCATGAACTCTTTCAGTCGAATTGCTTTGTTGCAGTGTGTTTGTTAACATTTTCCCATGCTCCGGGGACTGGTTTTTTGAAAGCCCGGGAAATGGCTTGGTTTTATTTACATGAGAAAACCACCATGACTCAGTCTCTATTCCAGGTAATGACTCCAGCAGTGTGCTCGGGCTCAGCTATGCCATGGACCTCCACAGTCTTTATTAGAGACAGGTCAGCAGCTGTGAGCCATCCAAGTGATCAGGGAAACCGATACGTCTGCTGGCTTTGGTGAAATCACAGTAATTGGTAAAACAATTGCAGTGACTACATTGCGATGTACAATCACTACATATATATTTGTGTGTGTGTGTAACACTATCAGGGATGTAAGGAGATGAGCAATGCTTGCTGTAAAGCTGAATGGGAAGTGATGTCACATTGTGTTGAAACTGGTGTAAATATTTCCAATGGCACCACAACTACAAGGAATCACACTGGGACTTATGGTACATGGACACCTCATTTTTTTTTTTATGGGACCCCATGCATCAGGTTAATGATCTATTTCAACGGTTACTTTATTAAACATTGGCTTAGTTGAGTGGTGTCAGTTGTGCATTACCGTTTTTAAATGCTATTAACCCATATTCCCAATTTGACTCTTCCCACCTGTTCACACACTGCATGGAACCAACACTGTGCTCTACAATATACTCACTTTTGGGTCCATGGCACTGCATCTAATGAGAACTGCATGGTTTGGAAACCACTGTGGTTTAACATTATTGTTTATTAATGGTGTACTTGTGTGTTGTGGTTGTTGTTGTTTTTTTAAGTTTAGACAGATCCATGTAATTTGTTCATTCCTTATTTGAGCCATGTATTTATTGCTGGAGTCTTTCATCGGCCATCAATCCAAGGAACGCTTGAGCCTCATTGTTTTGAATCAAATAAAGACAGTCAGGTAACTCAATTTTTGTTTATATTTAGTTTACTGCGTCATTTGAACACAGCAGCTGTGCTTCAGATTGTGTAAAGGTTTCACGATGAATGGATTACTAAATAAAATTAATTAATTCACTCTCTATAACGGTATATCCAGTTCACGGTCACGGTGGTTCTGAAGCCTACCTGGATCACTGGTCACAAGGCAGGAATACACCCTGGAGGGGGCACAAGGCCTTTGCATGGTGACACACCCTCACACATTCACCAAATAAAATTACTTGGAATAAAAAATTTTCACCTTGACTTCCACTGAAAAAATGAAGAAGGTTTTTTTCTTCTACTTTATTTTGGAGGTACATGTTTTTCTATGGGACCTGACAAAATGGCTAGCTACTAATTACATATGAATAGTTTGTGCTAAATATCTTCATTTGGTCCCGATTGACAAGTCTCTCTGACCAATCAGGGCTCTGCAAGGTTTACACATAAAGTTTTTAGTGCCTACTCCACTCGCTTGGAACCATGAGTGAGCAGGGACTTCAAAAAACTGTTCACATTAAAAAATATGCTGAATGGAAAAGCAAAACAGCCAAATAGAGCCATGTCGAGTAGAGTATGTACCATGCAGTGGAAAAGCACAAATACTCTTGTAGTGGTTCTGTCATGGGTGTACCGCAGAGTCTGAGGAACACTGAAACTTAAAAAAGGATTCCTCTGTCAAGAGGAAACTCCAACCTGGAGTTACAGGGCAACCTTGTCCTAAAACAAGGTAACACCTCACCCACTACCTAACCCAGTACTTCAACCTGGAGATACAGGGAGACCTTGCCCTTAAGTGAGGGAATGCCTTATTACCCTCTGGAACCCAAACTCGCAGGGTGGCTTTGGCACTAAGTAAGGGGACAGTTTCATTGTGTGGAATCCAAAGACAACCATCAACGTGCCAGATGTGGTAGATGAACTGTGTTTACTCAGTTGGTACAACATTGGTCCATGATGCCAAGCTAAACCTTTTCACATAGCACTTCTGGAAAGTTGGTGGTTGTGTCCTGAGATTGTAATTGTGGGCTCTGCAGGGTGCAAGGTATTCCCTCACTTTGGTACAAGGTTGCCCTGATCCCCCTGATTTGAAATTTCCTCTCACCAGAGGAGTCCTTTTGGCTTTCTGAGTTCATTGGGATCCAGGTAGCTGGACCTGCTGTAGCGTAAATAGTCCTGGGCTACCCCTGCTACTGTAGCTGAAACTGTTCTAAAACAGTTTCTAAATGGAACTTTCATTGGTGACTCTCATAAAACCAAAGGAGTGTCAGCTACCGCTGTGCACTGAACTAGTTTATCACTTAAATCCTTAACTAAGCAGAACATGTTGCTGATAATTGCAGCATCTGTATTAACATTATTTCATCATCCATTCATTATTTTAACTGCTATATTGTGTTCAGTGTTGTGATGGCTCCAGGACACAAGCCGGGAACACCCCCTCACCCTGGATGAGGCGCCTGTCCATCACATGGCATCACACACACTCACACATTCACTCACACTTTTGGACACCTTTTGCGTAGTCAATACACCTACCAACATTTGTTTTTGGACTGTAGGGGGAAACCAGACCACCTGGAGGAAACCCACGCAGACACAGAGCGAACACACCATACCCCTCAAAGACAGTGATGAGAGGAGATGGGGTTGAACCCGCAGCTCCAGAACCCTAGGTGCTGGTAGCACCATCATACTGCCCATCGGTGATATCAGGTAATATAACCATTATTAGTAATATTATTACAATGAAAGATGTCTTTACCAGTGATTCCTGGACAACTATGGAAAAAATGAAGAAGTCTTAAAGGGGACTCACATTTTACGTGCATTTGTATTTCCACTTGGGTCTCTACAGCTCCTTTAAACACTCCAAAAAATTCCCATCCATCCGTATTCTGTGAATCAGTGGGAAAATGTTTGTGTCAGGAATTGTATCATTCTATGAGCTGTTTGGATGGCTCCCTTATTGTGACATCACAATAAGGTAATTTGCATAGAACCACCCTGGGATGAGTTTTGAAAGGGACTGAAACTGGCAAGAACAGAGCTGGTGATATCTCTTTATATAAGAGTGCAAATGTTGTGCAAAGAACGTCATGATCGTGTTTTGTATAGCCCATAGACCTATTCTAACTTGTTTAAAAAGATGTATAATATGTCCCCTTTAAAATGGCAGTATTAGAACCAGAGGGCTGCTGAGGAGTCGGAACACGCAGCCCCTGTTGCACCCACTGGATGTTTCTGATGAAAATGTATGTTCACTGTGCTCTCAGTTGGTCTTCATGTTCAGGTCATGTGAGGTTCATCTGATCATAATATTGTTATGAAATAGGAAAGGGTGACTAAGTTTGGGATGTATCTAAATTTGACAGTAAACCTCTTGAACCCTGAAAATCCCCGGTCTTGTTTGGATGTGGGAGTTCTGGAGCTATCGCTCTGATGTGATTTGTCACTCTGTTTCCATCCTTTAACTGCCCTCATTTCTTCCAACTCACTTAAACTGCTTTTGTCAATGACAGTTCAGCTGTTTGTGTTCGGGCATGCTGAGTCATGTGACATACACACCCACCCACCCGTACACACACACACATACCTTACTGCACGTTCCTCTAGAGGGACTTCTGAGGACTTTCCTGAATACCTGAGTGAACTGGGTGCTACCTGCAGGTGTGTGTGTGTGTGTGTGTGTGTGAGACATGGCTGAGTGCAGTCATACAAAACTAATAAAGCACTTCAGTTCACTTACCTTAAACCAGATGGAGGAAATGGTGGTAGATTGTGAGAGTGTGTGTAGGGTGAGGTTGGGTGGAGCTGTGTCTCTTTCTCTCTCTCTTTCTCTCTCCCTCCCTCCCTCTCTCTCTCTCTCTGCGTGTGTGTGTGTGTGTGTGTGTGTGTCTAACTGCTGCCTTTCTTGTAACTGCAGGTGTGTGTGAGATTATGTGGGGTCTTTCCCATCTGCTAACCATTCACGTCCTCAGAGGAGGTTGAAATGATAAAACGATGGTTCTGTCATAGATCTAGAGCTGTTTTCTGAAGAAAAAAGTACGAAGAAGGCCACAAGATCTCTTCCGGTATTTAAAATGTACTTGATGTAGTCACCCCTTATAATTAAAATTGTATGAAGTGAATTCAGACTCTGTAAGGGTTCGTGGATTCATCTGGTATAGACATTCAGCACCCTGGAGCAGCTGCACATGAGCCTAGGGTCACCAGCTGGAAGGTAGTGTAGAAAGTGCATTCTCTGGAGCGATGGAGCTCCATTCAGGACATCGAACATAAGCTGGAGTGGTCCAGAAATGATCTCGCAAAGCTATTCCATTTAGTTCCACTGTGAAGGTGATGTGTGACTATATTCATTATCATTATCTGTAAGCGCTTATCCAATTCAGGGTCGCGGTGGGTCCAGAGCCTACCTGGAATCATTGGGAGCAAGAACGGGAATACACCCTGGAGGGGGCGCCAGTCCTTCACAGGGCAACACACACACACACATTTGAACCTACGGACACTTTTGAGTCGCCAATGTGTGTTTATGGACTGTGGGAGGAAACCCACGTGGACACGGGGAGAACACACCAACTCCTCACAGACAGTCACCCGGAGCGGGAATCGAACCCACAACCTCCAGGCCCCTGGAGCTGTGTGAATGCGACACTACCTGCTGCCCTGTGATTATATTGAAGTACATTCAAATAGTAATAATATTAATATCAATTCCATGTGGGGGGCCCCATCTACAAAAAAGGGTGGGACTCACTGCATTAGTTAAAGAAAAACAAAAAAACATTACATTACATTAGACAGTGAACCCCAGCTATGAAAGAAGTGGGGAGAGAAGCCTGAACCCATACACAGTTTGAACCCCACATTCAATTCATTTGTGGCAGTCAACACACACACACACACACACACACACACACACACACACACACAGAGACAAGTTTTTAGGGGTGGGTACTCGGGAAGCAGCACAGAGTTAGGGGCCTTGCTCAAGAACACTTCAGCCATGGTTTTGAAGGAGGTGGAAGCACTGTTCCTCCACCTCCCCCCAGCCCCAATTTTTTTTTCTGCTGGTACCAGGGATCAATCTGGCAACATTTCTGTCAAGACCCTTTACATTTAGACCACAGCTGCCCCATCACTGAGTTACAGAATATACCCCAGTACCGCGGAGGAGCTTCTAACTACATCCTATCAGAAGAGGGACTGAAATATTATGAATAATCTACATTGGGTCTTAAACCTAACCACAAAACCCAGTAGAGCTGCTGTAACCACAGTGACATAATGAAGCTAAATACACACAAGACCCATCACATTCACATTCACATTTACATGCGTTTCGTTTCCATGTTTCATATCAGAACCATATGGAGATGAAGGGATGCAAATGTGAATTTAAGAAGAGTTGCAAAGATAGACAAAATGTCATTGGACCCCAGAGAGTATTTTCTTCACTGATGCATTTCAGGTGAAGGCCTTTTCACTGTGAAATACTTAAGGGGTTACAACCTCTGTCTTGTGCTGTAGAAGCTATCTCTGCACGTGATTGTGATCTGTATTGTGAGGTTTGGTTTTCCTTGTCTCGTACGGCTCAGATCTCTGTGTGGGGTGGTGAAGTGGTGCAGGACGTAGTGACCGGTGGGAGCTGCGCTCTTGTACACCTCCCAGCTCAGCCTCTGACCGTGAAGTTCACTCTGTGTCACTCAGTCCGCGGCCACTAGGCGGCGCCGCAGCGTCGTGAGACTGACCGAGACAGAGCGTGGCCCACGGAGCAAAGACAGCAGTGAGTAGCCTTAAAGAGAGTAGACCTCTGTGTGTTCACTCTTAGCTGGAGGAGAACATCCAGCAGCTAGTAAACTAGCATCAGGAAACGAGACTCAGAGAGCAGTCAGTAGCTAACCGCTAATGGCTAAAGCGTGACACAGTGTTACGGTAGATGACCTTCTTCAGGTCTGTGCTGGAGTAGTGGACAGTAAAGGGGACAGGAGGGGGCGGGGGGGGGGGGGGGGGGGGGGGCAACTGTTAAAGCCTTAGGTTTAATATTGAATCTCATGTGAATGCAGTTGTATCACATGTGGAACTTTATGTTTTTAACTGTTTGTGGATAAGTAAAGTGCAGTGCTGGAAAGGGTTAATAGCTAAATAGAGTTATTGGACTCTCTCTCTCTCTCTCTCTCTCTCTCTTTCTCTCTCTCTCTCTCTCTCTCTCTCTCTCGGACCAGAATCATTACATATGCTGAGCTGAGCGCGACTCAACGAAAGCGCAACTCCGCTCAAGCACGCGCCGCAAGCAGACGCGCGAGGACACTGAGTGGACGCTGCTTGCGCGCTCAGCCCTGCGCTCGAGAGTTAAGGCATCAATAGCTAAACAGAATCCATCTCTCTCTCTCTCTCTCTCTCTCTCTCTCTCTCTCTCTCTCTGTGTGTGCGCTGTGACGCACGTTCCCCAAGAAATGCCTTCCCTACACCACAATCAAACAAACAAACAAACCAAAAAGAAGTGAAGTAACATTGACCCCGACACAGGGTCGGTTCCTGGACTTCTAACACGCTTTGCTTTTACACATTTCACACATTTACACACTACTCACACCACTGCACACACACACACACACACACACACACACAGACATGCCCGCAGTGAAACAGCAGTCCTGCGCACCGCGCCGTTCCTCTAACCCTGACCCCTGTAGCCCCTGGAACACTGAGTCAGACGCGCAGTTCCCCAGCGCCCAGCTTTGGCCATGACGCACCGCTGACAGTAAGCGCCCGGCTCCGTCACTGCGCAATGTTTAACGCGCGCCTCCGCGCAGCTCCGTACGCGCGCGCTGGACTGGACGGAGCGCGCGCCAGGGACGCTTGGTGGCTCCTGCGCTTCATCCCCTTCTGTAAGCGGACTATAGCGGAGCGGGAGCGCGCAGGTGCTGAAGCTGACGGTAGAGGGGGGACTCCGAATGAAACACAAACTTTTAACCTGGTTTCCTCTTTCTCTCTCTCTCTCTCTCTCTCTCTCTCTCTCTCTCGCTCGCTCTCTCCTCCCCCAGTCCCGTCTCGTCCCGCCACGCTGGGGTGGGGTGTGTGTGTGTGTGTGTGTGTGTGTGTGTGAGAGAGAGAGAGAGAGAGAGAGAGAGAGAGAGAGAGAGAGAGAGAGAAAGGGTGTGTGTGTGTGTGTGTGTGTGTGTCTGTGGTGGTGGGGTGGGGGGGGTGTGGGGGTGTGGGGGGTTGGGGGGGCGAGCCGCGCGCGCGCTGGCGCACCGCCGCCTCGCTGCCTCCGCTATATAAACACACATTGGGAGCTCGACTAGCGACTCCAACTCCCGTTGAGAAAGTGCGAAAGTGTGCAAGAAGCGAGAGCGAGAGTAAGCGAGTTTGTGTGTGTGTGTGAGCGAGAGAGAGACAGAGACAGAGTTGGAGCTTTCCTCGCGCTCCAAGCCTTCAGCATCTCCTCGCGCGCAGACGTCCCAGGATCAGGATTACTCCTCCACTCAGTCCAGCCTCCAGCAGCCGCTCCTGCTTCTCACTCTCTTTCTGGAGGAGCGAAGACCCAGCTCAGGACTTCTTCGTGTCCGTGTGTGTGTGTGTGTGTGTGTGTAACAGGTCAGGGATCAGAACAGGACTTTTTATATATTTAAACTTGATTTTTTTCTTTTATTATTATTATGATTTAAAAATGACCTCCCAAGGTCTGACCTCCACTTAGAGCCCCAGCTGCTCTCATTTCGAGCTTTAGGACGCTGTGATCATTATTAATAATCATAGGAATATTAGTATTTTATTGAATTCATCCAGTGGCACGCCTCTGCTTAGCAGTCCACAAGTCCACTACCTGTCCAGCAGAAGCCCCCTCTGCCCCTCACTCCTTGTCTCCCCCTTGACGCCCCCCTCCCACCTCCTCCCCTCTCACTCTCTCTCTTACCCCGCGATGCTCTTCCAAGGCTTCGACGTGCTCTCGGCGCTGGTCACTCTGGCCGCGTGCGTGCTGTCCGTGGCGCTGCTGCTCGCCGTGTCTCAACAGCTGTGGCAGCTGCGCTGGACAGCCACGCGTGACCGCAACTGCAAGCTGCCCATGCCCAAAGGCTCCATGGGCTTCCCAGTCATCGGAGAGACCTGCCACTGGATCCTGCAGGTAAGCCCGGCACACGCACACGCACGCACAATAATAACAGGACACGTGTCAGAATTGTTTCTCATGCTCTTTGCGTTGAGCGCAAAGTCTGCTCAGGCGCACGTGTCCATACAGCGCTGGACACGCGCGCAAACTAAGTATGTTTTCCCTTGGTGCAAAGTGTGGGCGCTGGAGATGCCTCTGCCGCACATCTCCACGGTCTCGAGGTCTTGAGTGTGATCCTCCGCAAAGGTCACGGTCTTTGAGGAGTGTGGTGCCGTCTCCCCGTGTCTGCGTGGGGAGTCCGAAAAGAGCGACTGGGTGACTGAGAGTGATTGGATGAGTGTGACTGATAGTGATTGGGCGACTGTGAGAGTGACTGGGTGACCGAGAGTGATTGGGCTACTGTGGGGGTGACTGGGTGAATATGAGAGTGACTGGGCGCTGTGCGTGTGACTGGGCGACTGTGAGAGCGACTGGGTGAATGTGAGAGTGACTGGGCGCTGTGCGAGTGACTGGGTGACTGTGAGAGCGACTGGGCGCTGTGCGAGTGACTGGGTGAATGTGAGAGTGACTGGGTGACTGTGAGAGTGACTGGGTGACTGTGAGAGCGACTGGGCGCTGTGCGAGTGACTGGGTGAATGTGAGAGTGACTGGGTGACTGTGAGAGTGACTGGGTGAGTGTGTGTTGTCTTGTAATGGACTGAAGTAATCTGTTTTTCTCCTGCCTTGTGGTCAATGATCCTGACTCTCTCCTGGATGAATAAATGAATGCATGAATGACACAAAGGGGTTAAATTGATGATAATGATAATGATAATCACAACTTTCAACACGTGCGCAAGGCGTTGATGTCAATATGTGCGCGGTCAGTGTGTGTGACTGCATATCTATCTATCTATCTATCTATCTATCTATCTATCTATCTATCTATCTATCTATAATGTGTGTGTGTGTGTGTGTATGTGTGCGCAAAGGACTGTATTACACAGGCACACACCGGCTTCTGGCACGCACCACGAGAGAGAGCTACTGTTGTCCCCGTGACGCGCGCTCTGTAACCCGGCTCGGTTGTAGTGGAAAAGCGTGCGCGAGTCCAAAGTAGGAGCGCGCGCGCGTGTGTGTGTGTGTGTGTGGGTCTCATTTAGACTTGGGGCGCCTGCCACGTCTGGTCACTTCACCTGGGTCTCCTTCACTAATGGTTACTTGGCTGAGGCTGCTGGAAAATCCGTGCGCGCGAGAGCACGCGCTTGCCACGGAACAGTCGCTTGAAATACGAACGCTTCTGGAGAGGTTTCTGCTTGAGAGCACGAGGGAGAGCTCCGTGCACGCGCCCCACTCATGTTGTTTAATGTATTGGAAATGGTTGCTACTGAATATATGGGAGTAATAGAATGTGTGCACGTGCGTGTGAGAGAAAGAGAGAGAATCTGGTCGTTTCTCGCGCTTCACTAGTTTCTCCAAACTTGACCCAGATCCAAGAGACTTTCCGTGCATTTGGCAACGCGCGCACCGGCCAACAGCCCTGAGTCAGGCTCGCGGTGATAGATTTAAATATCTGTGTGTACAACCACTGTGCTCGCTGCTGTTTTTGTTGTTGTTGTCTGAGGAGGGAACAGTCTGTTCCAGCAGCGCGCGCAGAGCTGAAGGGGTATGTCTGCTGGTGTGAGAGGAGATCCACAGAGTGGGCAGCGCTGGCCATAACTCTTGGGCTCTCTGTCCAGTCTGGGTCAGTTCCCCTCGTGCGCACTTATCTCATAGCGGGGCAGGTCTGAGCGCTTCTATAATGACCCTAATGTTTGAGTGAAGGGGACAGAATGGCCGTTCATTCACACGGCAACGAAAATGAACGTAACCTATGCGTGATAACGTGCAGTAACTCTGATTAACTTTGCGTAAACTCTGTAGAAACACACAGGATTATGCGTCTAGTCCACGGGGTCCGCGTATGTCTCCAGTGTTCTCTGTCTTGGTCGCGTGCGCGCGCTCTCATATCCTTCTGCTCCCTCTTCGTGACTCCCCTCGTGTAAAGTTCTTCCAGATGGTTTTTGGGACAGATCTTGCTCCGCGGATCACTCCGTTCTGAGGCGCGCGCTGCGCACTGGCACAGAAGACCCCTGTACAGTCTCTGAGCACACACACACACACACACACACACACACACACACACACATACACACACACACACACAGGGCGCGAGGCTCAACGAAATGTAATTCTCCCATCATTTGTCATTCTGCCAACAGCAATGTGTTATCTGACAATCTCTCTCTCTCTCTCTCCCTCTCTCTCTCTCTCTCTCCCTCCCTCTCTCTCTCTCAATTGAATCCCTGTCTCTCTCTCTCTGCCTATCTCTAGGTGCCTCTCTCTCTCCCTCTCTCTCTCTCTGCTGTATTTTGTACTACAGAACCTGTTTTCTGACAGTGTATTTACAGTTATTGGAAGTTTCACCACTGAACACATTTGTCTTTCACTGCATTTGTTTACTTTCAAAATACACACACACACACACACACACACACACACACACACACACATGACCCAGCGGCCAACGACGACGCCTTCTTCTTCAGACCCTTTTGCTATAAATGACAGACATGTCTGAAAGCCTACAGCCCCAGCTCTTCACCTCAGTCCTCTCCCTGGAGCCATGAGCGCCCCCAGAACTCGTAGAGAACATCGATGTCATGGTGTAAATGCCGGAGAATGGAGGAGTCTTTAGTACTCATTACTGACTGAATGGCCGTCTTAAGCCAATGAGTTTAATTGTATCACTGAGTGAATGGTGGGGAGCACAATCCGTTGCGCTGTGTGTGAGAGGCCTGCTGCCACGCTCTGTCCAGGGCACAGGTCACTCAGCGGGCACCAGCGAAGAGCTCTCTGTCTCTCTCCTCTCCTGCCCTTCCAGCTCTCAGCCCCCCCTGAGCCTTGACCCAGATCGCTTCTGTTGGGGGGGCACAAAGCCCTCTTCTAGGGGGCCATACTCTCACCCCTCTCCAGTTGGGAGGAAGGCCACAAGGCCTGGGCCCTGATCAGCATTCTTAATATGGGATCTCTCTCTCTCTCTCTCTCTCTCTCTCTCACACACACACACACACACACACACACACACACATACAGCATAAATCATAACTACCTTTTCTTTATATACAGTATTTACTTTAGAAGTTTAAATAATTAAAGGTACTATAGAGAAACATGAGCTTTCATTCAGAACCATTCAGATGTGAATGTAGTTCATTCTTTGGATAGCACCAAAGAATCTGGATAGCACCAACAAAAGTCGTGCTCTGCTGTATCTGGACCTTTCTGCTGACTTGGACAGATGGTCCCACGAAAGCCTTTTATTGCTGTAGAACATAGAGTATGAATTTCATGGTGGTTCCTCCTCATTGGAGGGGTTGAGGGAACCAGATGCTGCTCTTCTACGGCAAAGCTCCATGCCCTTTTTAGCACCATCAGCCTTTTTTTTTTCCTTTTTAGAATGGACCTGCTCTCCATCACTCCTTCACTTCTTCACTCACTCACTCGCTCACCAGCAGCCACTCTCGCTTCTCACTCAGTCAGCCATTCACTCTTTCACTCTCCCTCCTCCTCGGCTCATCCGGGATTAGCGGGCATGAAGCAGGATTGAATGGCAGCGCGGCAGCATGGCCCCTCTTTCACCCCTGGAACGCACCACCGACCCCTCAAACAGCCTCTTGTCTTTTCTGGAGAGGAGTGGAGAGAAAGAAGCTGGTGGCAAGGGGGCTTGGCAGTGGGAGCTGGAGGTGGGGACCGTGTGTGTGTGTGTGTGTGTGTGCAGTGAGAGAGCTGGAATAAAAGAGGGTCCCGGGGTGAGCACTCACAGCACACTGAACAACCCTAATCTCTCTCCACATACTGTTTCCAGGTCAAAGGGGAGCCCATTCTCCTTGGCCGGGCTTGTTCAGCCAGCTTTACTCTCCTTTCAGACCGCTGGTGGGTTCTGGCACTTCGCTCGGAGCTGAGCTGGGTGCCAGAACATTTGAGGGGATTCCTACCTGCTCTGCTTCACCCCTGCATCCAGCTCCACGTGCAGCCGCAGTGCACAGGGTATTCCCACCACAGCACAGGCAGAGGACACTCACTCAGGCAGTTCAGTCCGATATTTACAACAGATGATATCTTTTACTCCAAATACATCTTCAGTTCTGCAAAACGAACAAATGCGGTCTTGTTGTTCGTGGTCTTATCCAAGCGTATTCAACTGAATTTTCTCCCAGCAAAGGCCCAAACCTCAGGATTTGTGCTTTGTCTCATAGCAGTGTTTCACAATGCTGCTTTTGATTAATGCCACTCTTTCGGAACATAAGAGCGGCTGCAGGAAGAATAACCATAAACTGCTCCATGTGTTCATCTTTAAGAGTTTCCTGCATCAGCTTTCCTTATTGTTGAGCGGGCTACACTCTCCTCACGCTCACGTCCCTCTTGCTGCCTCCACACACACAGTGTAAACAATTGACTTGACTGGAAAATGAATCAAGAAGCTATTGTCGTATTAACAGGATTAGCTGCTGTTCTCTATCGCCATGACACTAACGCTTTATGAATGTTATTATTTATTCAAATTGTTCCCACATCTGGATAGAACCATCCCTCCACCCAGGTCAGGACTGAGGTCAGCCATTCGCAGAGGCCTGGTGTAAATGAACCTATTCCGATAGCCACCAAGAATTCTTTCGTCATTGTGTGACATGGGGCTGTGATCCTTAAAACCAGGTTCTGCTTCAGAAACTGAAATCTGGCAGAGTTCTAAAGCCCTGTCGTACTCAAAAACCAGGCCATAATCAGAACACCGTGGTTGGGATTGGCGCTGTTTACATGTGCAGTGCTTAAACAGTGTTTTGCAGCGAGAGAAGAGTTTGTGAAAATCACATTCTTAACACAAATAGCCAACATCGCCTTCATTTACATGACTTTTGTCTCTTGTAAAAATGAAAATACAGACTCTAAAGGCACAGACCCCCTGCCTCGTATGTCACGCTGTTTCCCAGTGTCACACTTTGTCCGGTTGGAACGTTATTTTTCACATAAACCTCCTGAATGTAATGAGGAATGTTTTAAAATATCACCTTCATTGAGGCTAAGTTTGGTGCCTTATTGAACTTTCCTAGTATTCATACCTTTATTCATGTCACATTCAGTGTGTAAAGGCTTTAGGACCCCATGCTTTCCCTTCACCCTTCACTCCGCCCTAGCACCCACTTTGGCAGCCGGGTGCAGGGGCTCTTTTTTTGGGAATGTTGGGGTGATGGATGGCAGAATAATGGGACCTCCACTTCTCCCTCCTTTATCCCCTTCCTCTAATCTCTCCTTCCCCATGGCCTGTCTTTCGCGCCCTCTCCTATAGCCCGGTGGAAAGTGTCCAATGTACACATCCTGAGAGATTCCAGCTGGCCACTGCAGTAAATGAACGTATTAGCTGTATTTATACTGAAGGTGCAGGTTAGCGTGGAGAGGTCCCCTCTGCACCGTTGTTACCTGCAGCACTAAATCAATAAACAGCACGGCCAAGCAGATACAGAGCCGTCCAAAGGCTCTCGCACATGCTGGGAGATGGAGGGAGGAGGGTCGGAGCTGCAGAGAGACAGAGAAAGAGAGAGAGAGAGTGCCAAAAAAATGCAGGGAGAGCCAGGGAGGTGGAGATGGATGGAGCCGACGTGAGTGCCAACCTAAACAGGGATTACGTTTTTCAAATCCTTCTGCTTTGTCTGTCATTCTTCTTTTCCTATGTGACCCTTTCTGTCCGTCCTTCTGCTTCTGGCAGTCTGCTACCAAAGGAACACATCGAAGGTGCTTGGAATAGCATTAAAAAAAAGCCCCACCCCCATCCGTTCGCTAAGCGCCCCGGTGCCTGGGTCACCCCCTCGCCGATCTGAATAAATATAATTAAAAGAGTTTTTGTGGTTGTAATAAAGGGGTCATTTGTATAACATTTCCACTGCCACACAAAGGCTACATTTATGGAGCGGGGAGGCTCGCCCGGTGTCCAATTTACACACAAGTTTGTGTTTTTAGTTTGTAGTTGAGGCTGCAGGACGTGTGTGAAAGGGAAGCAGTGGAAAAAAAAGCAGCCCCCTTTATTGCACCCCCTTGTAAAATATTGGATATACTCCTTTTTTGTAAAAGAAAGTATTGAGCGAGGGTTAACCTCTTCACCGCCGAAGCCAGGCCTGGCCAGCCGCGATGTGACGTCTGAGTGCAGTACAGATGTGTTTTGTGTTTTCAGCACAGGCGCACCTCCACACATCTGGTCCATGCTACTCCTTCAGTATCCAGGACTCCCGAGTCCAAAAGTCCATCTCTCTGTTTGTGCATCTATCCGTCTTATTCATCCCGCTTTCCAAACACGTTCCCCATCCGTTTATCAATCCGCCTGTTTCCTCGTTCCTCCTCCTCCTTCCCAAGACTGCTATCCCCCTCATTCCAGGGTTTTCTGGGCTTTCCACATAAATAAGCCTGACAGACTAAATACATGTGGGTTAAGAGCAGGAAACAAAAGAACAAAACCCCAACTCCACCATGAGATTCATTCTTTCTTTGCCCCGGAGCGTACCCACATCTTCCTCGTCCTCCGTGTGCTTCTCTGACCAAAGCCTTGCTCGCTCTCTCGGCTCTCTTGCGGTCACCGTGCTTTTTTGTTTCTGTGGTATCGGAGAACAAGCTGTGGTGCTGATGCAGCACTCTGGATGAATGTCCAGCATTTGGGCTTTGAGTGACAGCTGCTTGGACAGGGGAGGGTCATGTAAACAACACCCGTCCCCTCATATTCCTTTGATGGTCTACGACGACAGCTACAACTGCACGTTCATTGCTGCGCGCGTGCACAGGCAATGGGTCAAGTGTGTGTGTGTGTGTATGTATTTGGAGGAGTGTTTGTATGTGTGTGTGTGTGTGTGTGTGAGAGAGAGAGTAAGCTGCAGATTATTACCTCATTGCTTTTCCAGGGTGTGTGGCGCTTTCGTGCGTCAGTTGCCCTTTTGGGGTTTTCCTTTTTTTTTTCTTTTTTTTTTCTTCAGCTTTCTCTGCACGTCTGCGCCTCGGTGCCCTGCGAGAAGAGAAGGGGGCGGACATTTCTCACCTTCTGGCCAAATGTCATCTGTTCTGCCACACCCCGTCCAGCTTCCCTCCGCCTTTCGTCCAGCCCTGGCTCGGCTATTTCCAGCCCAGAGACTCAGACGCCTGTGAATTACACTGCAGCCAATGTCGCTTTGTCTCTGGCCATCACTCAGTCACTCTCTCTCTCTCTGCACTCAAGTGCTTGTTCCCATTTCACTTGACTAACTGGGCTTCGTGAGTGCTCATTTCACTTGCGGTTTCTCATTTGATTGACTCATGCTAAGCTCCATTAAGCTTAATTTTGTTGTACTTGTACAATGATCATTTACCAGCTCATTCTCCACTCCACAGATCAGTCTCCAAAGGAGCTGCTCGTTTCGTTAGCATCTGTCATTTGACACTATGTCTATGTGAAAAGACACAATACTGAACTGATTTATCTGTTAGTGCATTCAGACCGTAACAAACACATTGCTTTCAATACGAGCACTGGAAATCAGCTGTACACAACTGTGGTGATCTGTTGGAATGGCTGGTCTTGCAGAGTGAGTGCCCTTCACTACACAGACAGCAAAGACAGAAAAACCACCCTAGACTCCTCAGAGTCATTGGGCAATACCCCTAGCACTCTATTAGCCGCTCTGTAAGGGAACTGTGAGCTGCTCTGGGGACGTATCTGCCAAATACCGTAACAGTGTTCACTACTGTATCTAGAAGGTGGTTGCTTTCTGTTCCATTCCGTTCATACGTTGATTTCCCATCTCCCTCCAGTTGTCTCAGGTTCTTGCTCGATTCCCTAGTACCTCACCCACTGGCTTCTGTGACCTAGGTTCACTTTTAATTTGCTCTAAATATCTAACTGTCTAGTAATTGGAATAGCTTTTTGACTCGTGCTGTGTGGAAGTGAGTGTAGATTAGTGCTCTGCAGCATGCATTTCTGTGCCCAGGTACTTTACTGTTACATATGGAAGAGTCTGAGCAATGCTGAAGTTTTCTTTATGCATGTGTGTGTGGGAGAGCTCCCATGCTGTGTGTGTGTGAAAGACGCCCTTGTCCCTGGCCTGTCGTTCTGCCCCAAAAACGGCTCCTTTCTCGCGCAGTGTACAGCCCCACTGCTGAGAGGAGAGCAGGAAGGGACGAGCGTGTGCGCACACACACACACACACACACAGACACACACTCACACACACACACACACACACACTCACACAAACTTAACAGTGGGTGTTATGGTGGGATTTAGGTGTCAGCATAGAGCTAAACTGCATTCCAGAGGGGAAAAAAATGTACACGCAAACACAACTCTTGCAATGTGGTGAAAGATGCTACATTCATTTCTACACATGGATTTGGATGTATGTGTATGTGTGTTTAAGTGTGTTTTTATAAGTGTGTGTGCGTGAGTGAGCTACTGTTACCCCTTGCCCTCACACTCACTTGATATGTTAACTCCTCACATTAACTGTACACTGAGTGTTAGCTGACTGTTGACCATCTAACCTCTACTGCACACACATACACACACACACACACACTCACACACAAATACCCCTGTGCCCCTGTACACTTTCCACCATTTACACACCTAGTCTGGCTAAATCCTGTCTTGCCATGTGTGTGTGGGGCACCCAGCCAGAGTTCCCAAAGGGTAAAACATCAGCCACACTGTTTAACTACTGAATTCTAGAGATATCAGTTTCAGTGTTTATGCTATTTAAATGGAATTGCATAATTACATTGCTCTTACCAAGCAACTACATGGCATTTGTATAATTACATAAAAAAGTCTGTCAACATTATGCATCAACGGGTAAAGCTCTATTCTAGTCTTAGGATTTTCTGTAGATCTTTTTTAAATGGTTACCAACCCCAAAAACAAAAGTAGAAGAAGTAGCCAATACTGGACCCACAAACGTTAGAGAAGTGTAAACCCAGACAAACACATCTTATAACCCTGTTGTGAAGTGTGATCTGATAGCCCATAGTGTTATTTCCTTTTATTTCACAGTAGCTGGTCACCGGGGGCAGGGTGGTGGGGGGGTCACTGAGTTAAAGCTTGCTTGTAGATTCTCAAGAGAGTGAGGCTAAGTGCAGAGGTGAAGGAAAAGAAGTGTAAAAGTCACGGCTAAGTTGAGGCTAAGGAAAGTTCAAATGTGAGGTAGAGAGGGTGCAGCTAAAAGTGGAAAAGACTGAACAGGGGAAGGGAAAATGGCTGAATCAGAAAAGTAAACCCACAAACATTGGAGATGAAGTAAACTAAATGAAAAGAATCTTTAAACAACTTGAGGAACTGGGAGATTATAGCTTCTTCATTAATGTTCTCTTCATATTTAAGATCATCACCTGAGAGAGATCAGACGGAATGAATACAACTGCTTTCACAAAGTGAGGGTAATGCAGTGTACATTAGTTAGACCAGATCTCTTCCTGATTTTTACCACAACAAGTTTATTTGAGCATTAGCCTCTAATTGAGCAAACTGATCATGTCTTCCTGCTGCTTCCCCCTTTCAGGCAACAACTAAGACTCCCAGTTCAGGCTGGAAAAATTCACACTGGAACATGTCCAGTTCAGACAGAAACCTGCAATGAGATGCAATCTGCAAATTCAGATCAGAAGCGTCTACAGTTTCAAATGGAAACATGCTAAATCACAATGTAAACAGAGACTGAGAGGAAAAAAATAAACCAAATGGAAAAATATAATATTTTACCTGGGCACACGCAAACCTCTCCTTTTTAATGTTGTGACATGCATCTGACATGTTTTTGAACATATCATTAGTGTGGTCACATATTTAAGGCTTTAGACCCACACACACACACACACACACACACGGCACCAGTGTGGCGAGGAGGAGTGTATTCAGGCCTGCCCTCTCAAACAGCCAAACAAACAGGAAAAAAGCCCTCCATGCAGCTAAAATTATCCCCCAAAAGAAGCGTCTGTGTGCTGGAGCTTGTGTAGCATGCTATGAGAAACAGGTCACAAATCTTGGCCTAGGGATGGAGGAGGGGGCACAGGGAGCAAACAGCTTCGAGTAAGCTTCCTGCTGTGGGATCAGAGTGTGTGTGTCTGTGAGGCTGCGAGGTTACAGTGGGTCTTTATGTGCATTGCAGAGGTCCCAAGGGCTGCAGTCAATTACTGCGCATTACATAGGGCAACATACTTGACTACTTAGAGCTCTGCCATAGACCCTTATTTCATAGGTCTGTTAGATACAGCTCAACATGGCTCTCCGGAGTATGGAAGTGTTTTCATGGGTATTGAAAGCCTGTATGAACATGCATACCTATGCTGCATTGGATTAAAGAGAGGTTGTGGATGTGTAACACACTTAAATCACTTACTTAAACCCATTTTAAAATACAATACAAATAATTCATATATTTATAATATCAATGTTATAAATAAATACGGAATATGTTAAAGAATAATATGCAAAAATCCTGTTTGTCCACCAGCAAATCTACAGTCTTAGCCACTTAAACCCAGAGTGCGTGCAGGGCTCAGCTCTGCTTCACGTCACAGTAGTTGTCTGAGAAAGACTTAATGGTGCTGCGATTATTCCCCTCCGGCCACACCCCTACACCAATCATTAGCCATTATGCTCTGATTAGGCAGCACCATTCTAGCCTGGCTGGTCCAGGGCCATGAGGCTCTTCTCTGTTTAACCTTCTGTGTGAGCTCTGTTGCTCAATATCTCTGGTTCATACACCTCCACACCTTCGTTCCTTCTGTCTCTATCGTCTCATTAGCAGAAAGCTGCTTCGTTTGAATGGCATTGTATGACTGGACCAATAGAAATGCTCCAAAATGACTTGGAATACAATCTTTTAACATTCACCTCTATTCAAAGTTAAGAAGGTTTTTTAGCTCTTAAAATGACTCTTTTTGAGATATGTGTTTTTAATTGGACAGCAAAGATTTGCAGAATGCACACATGGGCCCTTGGTCTTTAACCCCTTTAAATCTGACATATTACATCTGTTGTAGTGGACCTAATAATTCCTTCCTGTTTCTGGTCAACTTTTAAGTAAGTTATTGTTAAGTTAAGTAAGTCCATTCAAAGACAAAAAGCTTATTGTCTTATAATCGTGTCTTCAAAGTCAGGTGGAGGGCTTGTCTGTTGTCAGGATTCTTGGTTGAACTTGGTTTAAAATTAGCACATATATGATGAAAAGGAGCAACTTGTGTAATCTGCATATTAGTACTACATTGATTTAAAGTTTACAGAACATCATGGTTACAATTCCAGACATAACAGACCTCTCTGTGGGAACAGGAAACACCACCTCTTTTATCTTCTCATGAAATGCTAGTTTATGTCTCCCATGATACCAGGGGCTAGCTTAGAGCCTCTTGCTAACCACCAACACTAACCCACTTACAGGGAATGCCACTAGCTAGACCTTTGCACTTTTGCTAAACACAAACAAATGAGTGGGTTAATCCTTGGTGGCTAACACCATTTCCTCTAAATGGCCATTAATGCTAACACCTCCTTCATACTGTAATATCCCACAGACTACACCAAAAGCCCTGTAGCTTACTGTAAGAAGGTCAGGCTGGGGTCTACAGACAATGTTCATTCACTGCATTAACCAATCTTACTCTGTCTGAGAACTACAGAATACACTAAAGCAACACTATGTAGTGTTAAATTACAACTTTCAAATAATTGTGCTGCTTCACTGAATTGTAGCAGGGAGAATAGAGCCTGTGTTCAGCACTGTAGAAACTGCACTATGTAATTTTGGAGCATGGTAGGGCCCCCACCCCACACCCCAAGATATCTGGACAGTGCTGTAAATATGAATTACACTCTGCAACTGTAGGGGGATCCCAGGGGCGAACCATTCTGTGGATAATGTTTGCAGATATCTGCTCCCAGAGTCAAGACTGGGAGTCAATTTAAAATTTTTAGAATTTGTGTGATATGTTTAACGAAACAACCAATCAGAATGGCAAAAGCAGAGCACATGATCAAATCAAGAGACTATCAGTGGGGGCAGCACAGTGCCACTGCTGGTGGTGTCATTTACACACAGCTCCAGGATCCATCCAGGGTTCAATCCCCACCGGAGGTGACTGTCTGTGAGGAGTCTAATGTGTTCTCCCTGTGTCTGAGTGGGTTTCCGTCTGATGCTACTAATACTCCCACAGTCCAAAACACATGCTGGAAGGTGTCCACAGGTGTGAGTGAATGAGTGAGTGTGTGATGCTGTGATGGACAGGCATCCAGTGTGGTAGTTCCAAACCAACCACGCCCCAGAAAGGGATGAAGCGTTTACAAAAAAATAATGAATAAAATAATAATTTCAGTCAACACATCATAAACTAGAAACAGCCTCTCAGCTCATCAGCTATAGTGTCACTGAGCAGTATTAAATGGTCAAACCGTAAAGTTTTATTTGCATTAATGTCCATTATATTTCAAGCACCTCACAACTATATCTCTGCACAGATTTCTTTGCATTCATGAAGCAGCAGCATGTTGATCATGTCTTTTCTTGCTTTCTTCCCCTCTGTTCCCTCTCCCTCTCTCCTTGGTAAAGGGTGCTGGGTTCCATGCCTCTCGGAGGCAGAAGTATGGCAACGTGTTTAAGACCCACCTGCTGGGCCGGCCACTGATCAGAGTTACAGGAGCAGAGAACGTTCGCAAAGTGCTGATGGGGGAACACAACCTGGTCACAGTGGACTGGCCTCAGAGCACCAGCACTCTACTGGGTCCCAATAGCCTCGCCAACTCCATCGGAGACATTCATCGCAAGAGGAGGAAGGTACGATTATCCGGACCATTCACACAAACAAACACACACATGGGATGTAAGGACAAGGCCAACTTCCTTAGCTGAATGCCATCAAATTCTCACTCAGATGTTTTAGTATCTAGTAGGATTTCTGCAGGAGTAGAAGCTGTTACCTCTGGGGAACAAACAGCTTATTTCTACCCTTCATTTCAGAAGAAATGCTGGACATATGGTGTATTTATATTATACATATTCAGTAATAGGGGGGCACGGTGCAGCAGCAGGTAGTGTCGCAGTCACACAGCTCCAGGGACCTGTAGGTTGTGGGTTCAAGTCCCGCTCCTGGTGACTGTCTGTGGGGAGTTTGGTGTGTTCTCCCTGTGTCTGCGTGGGTTTCCTCCGGGTGCTCCAGTTTCCTCCCACGGTCCAAAAACACATGTTGGCAGGTGAATTGGTGACTTAAAATGTGCACATAGGTGTGAGTGAGTGTGTGAGAGTGTGTCGCCCTGTGAAGGACTGGTGCCCCGTCCAGGGTGTGTTTCTGCCTTACGCCCAGTGATTCCAGGTAGGCTCCGGACCCACCGCCACCCTGAACTTGATAAGCGGTTACAGACTATTAATGAATATTCAGTAATTGCACACACACACACACACACACACACACAAACCTGTGGACTCAGTTCTAAAGATATTGAATATAGCTTTAACAATAAAGCAACTTTGAATTTGAGTGAGAGAGAGAGAGACATAGAGATAAAGTCTGAGAGCGAGAGAGAGAGCACTGTGAGAAAGAAGGCACAGACAGGGACCTCTAGAACAGGGACTGAAAGAAGAAGCGAGAGATAGAAGGTCAGATGGAGACAGAGAAGTACACACCATTCTCTCGCTCTTGTCCCTCTTTGATTTGGGGGCAGATATCCGCGCTCTCTTTTCTTTGCCTTTGCAGTCGCTCCATAACAGCCTCCAATCATGGATCTAGCAGAATATTATAAATCCTTCATCCTCCGCTCTGGTGCTATTGTCCAGGGCCAGAATGCCCCTTTTTGTGCATCTGGTCCCATCCAGACCCATAAGGGATCAGGTTTCCCCCCCACACACACACACCTGTCTCATTGAGGGGTCAGAGGGGTGTAATCAGTCTGTTTAATCCTGCAGGCCCAGGGCCTCACGCGAGCCCCACTAATGACCACTAATTAGTCAGCCGCCTCAGACACACAAAGACGGCCTTATCCCCCCACAGGCCTGCGGCAGGGTGGACCCCCGCTGCCCACTTCACACGGCCTGTGGTGTCATACTCTGCTAAGTTAGGGCATACATCGTCTATCTGCATGTTTACACAGAGTACTGGTTTATCAGGAACATGGAGCTACTTGCACTTACTGGCCAGTTTATCATGTACACCTACTGTAGAGGTGCACTTTGTAGGTATATAATTACTGACTGTGGAACATCTGCTGTGTACAATTCCTTGTAGAATACACCGCCTTTCCCAAAATATCTGGTCAGCAATCGTCTTGCTGTCCATTTTCCATTAGTATAATAGCATATAACAGTAAGTACAAGGTAGATGCTAGTGCTATTATTCTAAATTCCCACTTCAGCTCTCAAATTGGCCCAAATTTGACGTGTAGGGGTTCCCCAAGGCTTAAAAACAAGGCCCTTTTTTCTGTTTCTTTTTGAAAACTTGAAAACTCCACTGTGAATAAAATCCCCTGATATTGTTATGCATCCTTTCTGCACAGTCTAGTGATGAACAAATTCCTCACGTTCATCTCCGCCTTATCACCGCTGAGTGACCCGGCCCATGATGGAAACTTTCCCCTCAGCACACGCAGAGGTTGTTCTGGGATTTTGCAGCGATAAGACTCAGCCCTTGAGCTCTGGAGACTAATCCATCACTAAAGCTACATGAGGAGGCCCGTGTGCTGCCTCGGGGCCCTGAACACTAAAACAACATTCACAACAATAACACAAACAGAGGCTGGGGTGAGACCCCAATCCCTCCAGCACTCCTAAGCCTTCTGGGATCTCTGGCCCCAGAAATGACCTGGATGGAGGAGAGGCCGTGTGCCACCTCATGTGATGGACGCTGAGCTCTGTGAGGCCTGTGTTTAAGACTCAGTGCTGGCTCAGCCTCCTGTATGAGTTTCAGTTTCCTGGAAATCCCTTAAATAAGGATTGTGCTCTTTAAAAATAGTCTCCTGAACGTTTTTTGGCTGGGATGCTAGCTTCGGAAAGCCCTTTAGTTGTTCTTCAGACTCGAAGAAAATAATTCATCACATGCGTATTTAATTCATAAAACCAGTTTAAAGAGCCACCCACTGAAAAGTTCTTTTGGGAACCGAAGGTTGTTCTTCTATGGCATCGGTTCAAGGAACCAGTTCTGATAGCTTTATTTTTAGAGGGTGGTTAGGACTGGGTGATGATGATTTGGAGGTACAGCTCTGCAATGTTCTAAAGATGGTCTTTAAATTGACCTTTTACAGTTTTTTACTGTGTTTATGTCTCACTGTCGCCGTCTGTCTCGCTCTGCTGCTCTCTCTCGGCAGTGCTCGTCTGGACCTCAAGCTCCTCCACCTGTTTTCGTTGTTCTTTTGGCACACATTTTAGCCCAGCATGCCAGAGTGTTCTCTTCTCCGCTAAGCAGAAGCAGGTAGAGAGAGGGACGGAGTTGGAGATCACACTGAGGGAGCTGCTGGAGAAGGTTAAGAGGTTACGCCCCAGAGGACTATCCCCATTGTTAATGGCATTTTCCAACTGGTCCTTCTCCAATTCACAGTAACGTCCATCTAGGTGACCTCTGAAAGACCCAAATGCTTTTTTTCCTCCTTTACTCCACAGAGCGATATATGAGTTTTCTACTCTGAATGGTTCAGCAACTGCTGCAGTTTCTAAAGTATCCAGTAGAGGGCACAGTCCTTTAATTCTAGAGCTCACCTGCTTCCCGGCAGCTTTTGGCCTGTGAATAAGGGATTGTGTTAGAGAGAGAGAGAGAGAGAGAGAGAGAAGAAAGAATGAAGAAAGAAACCTTTACATTCTGCTCAAACCAGCAGCTTCGAGCTGCTTCATATAATTTAAGGCATATGGAAATTATTAAGGCCGGGGGAGTTTCAGAAGGTCTATGTGAAAGCATGTATGTGAACGGTGGAGCCCAAGGAAGACAGAGAAGTAGCTGAAGAGTATTTTCTTCAGTAATATATGGAGTTTCCCTGGATGATGTGGCCTGGCGTTGGCTGTATGTGACTGACGTCTCTGCAGCAGACTGCAGACACTGTACTCTCCACGAGGGAAAACAAAAGCCCTGGAGCACACTGCTGCTGACCCATACATGAATAAGCATGGAATGTGCTATTGTATTGCAATGAATCACATATGTGTGCTCTTTAGTGAACGGCCTATGGCTCAACAGGAGCTAATGGAAGTCTGGACACAACACACACACATATAAACATACACTGATCTTTTTAGAAGAGTTAGCTAAGATGAATGACCTTCATTTATCACTTTCTTTTAGAACAAACAGTGAGAGGCGTTTAAATAACAATAGAGATAAGAAGCTCAACATCGACAGAGTAATGGATGTGGGGACGGAAGTTGACTCTTGATGTTTCTAGCTTCATGTGCAATCATTTTCAAGAGAGAAAGTGAAACTACGGACCCTTAGAGTTAAAGTTTTAAAAGCTTCAGAACATTGGTCTCTCAGGTTTCACTGCTGTTGGAATGTGTGTTCACAACAGAGAGAGAGAGAGAGACCATGAGACCATGATTTACAGAGTGAATAGAGGGGATTAAATGGGGGAAGGGGAGAGAAATGCAGTGATGGGCCGAGACAGTTAGAGAAAGTGAGACGGAGGGAGGACCCCTGAGTTTTTGTCACTGGCCACGCCTCCATCATCTTTACAGCGCTGGAAAAGTGGTGCACAGCCAAGGTATTTGGGGTGAGATGGCATATAAAACGTGCTATTGTTAGTCAGCGGAGCTAGAGTTTTTAAGGGGGAACATGGATGTTATTTCACCAAACAAACCTGCGCGACTGAGGCACATTAGAAATGCACTGCTGTGGCCAGGAAAATCTTACCTTCCCTGCTCACTCTCTCTCTGCTGATGGAGAAGGAAACTCACTCTGTCCAGCTCCGCTATAATGCGGGGACGAAGAGGTCGGGGGAGGGGTGATTAAAATAGTGGAGACCTGTGAATTAATGAGAATGTTCCATGTTCCCTTCTCAAAGGAAAATAAACCTGGACTATAGCTGCTGACTTGTGGCGTCGGGATAATATTTAGATGACATTTCTGTCCGTTTTTCTGTTGAGCGTAGCATAGCCGTGCTTGGTCTCGGTTTCAGAGGTCAGCGGAATTGTGGAATTGTGGGAGGTGTAGTTTTTGGTTCTTGAAAATGCATTTCACACACCTGTGTCAAAAAGCATGCCCAGGGTACTTTCAGGGTCCTTCATATATCAAAATGCCTTTATTTTTGTTATTTCAAACTCGTGGAGCGTACTTAATGCAGAGCAGGACTGAAATGCTGGCGGCTTTAGGTTTCTTTGCGGAGGTGTGTTTATAGTTTAAAGAACTGCCAGTCAAGGTCTGAGATTTGGAGAGGTACACCAACCGCATGCCTCTCTATGCCAAGACCTACCTACACACTCGAGTTCCCCACACTGAGACCTATGTGCCCATGAGCTTTGCTGAGTCACACAGGCACATACCCTTACACCTTCTATTCAGTTAGCAAAGCAAATGCCTTTGTTTAATGCACATGGATATCATCACTGTCCCCTTCCTATTCATTTCATATGAATTTAAATTGTAATATCCATGCCGGATACCCTGTCTCTTTTATAATATTTTCATCCTTTATGTTTCAATTTCCCAGTTAGGTGTCAATTTCAACATGGTTTCATTTATTTGTTTTGCTCAAACAAAACTACTCCTGCTCACTAAAGGCGCTTTTCCTATGCATTGTCCCTCCTCTACTTGGCTCTGTTGCTTTTCCATTAGGCAAATCTGGTACCTGCAGCCTGGAAGCAAGTCCTTTTTTATTACCTGCTCTGTGCTGGTTCCAACGCTAACCCTATCTGAGTAGGGACTAAAATGTAAGATGTAAACCTTGACCTTGAAAACCATAGCGCTTACGGAGAGATTTGTCAATCACTAAGAACTGCAGATGTCCATTTGTTCTCATCTGATTAAATAAATTATTATAGTGGAAAACGGACCAGGCACCAAGACAATCGAGTGGAGTAGTGTAGGTACTATACAGTGGAAAAGTAGCATAACTGCTGAGTTAAGGGCAGAAAAATAAAAGACTAAGCTGGACTCATGCCTCCAGAACTGGAGTCATGACCCTTGACCTGAATGTACAACAGCAATAATGTATATCTTGCAATGTGAAAGACTCCTTGTATTCGAAGCTGAAACTGAATCAGCCTTTCCTTCCTGCTCAGATTTTTGCCAAGGTCTTCAGCCACGAGGCTCTGGAGAGCTACTTGCCCAAGATTCAGCAGGTGATCCAGGAGACCCTGAGGGTGTGGAGCTCCAACCCAGAACCCATCAATGTGTATCGAGAGTCCCAGCGCATGTCCTTCCATATGGCCATCCGCGTGCTACTTGGATTCCGTGTTTCGGATGAGGAGATGCGCTTTCTTTTTAACACCTTCCAGGAGTTTGTGGACAATGTTTTCTCATTGCCCATTGACCTGCCCTTCAGCGGCTATAGAAAGGTAAGAGGCCACAGAAGCCAGCTTAATCCAAATTTATTCTTTATACTTTCCCTCCAAAGACCTTCATTCAGCCATAGTAATGCTGTAAATATTGATGTCTGTATAGGGCATTCGGGCAAGGGATGCTCTTCAGAAAGCCATCGAAAAGGCAATCAGGGACAAACCACTGTGTACGCAAGGGAAGGACTACACTGATGCTCTGGATGTGCTTCAGTCAAGCGCCAAGGAGAATGGGACAGAGCTCAGCATGCAGGAGCTAAAGGTTGGTCCTGCTTCTTATTAATCCCTCTGTTGAGATGGAGCACACAGTGCCCAAACACAGAGCTTTATTTGAAGTGCATTGTTTGGTTCCCCTCCTCTGGGGCCAGAATGTGTGACTATGCATAAAGAAGCCAGGATTGGGGCCACAGTCTAAGTCGTTGAATAGAAATTGGCAGATTTGAAGATTAGCCGACCTTAATTCAATCTCTCTGATCTCTGTGATTCACACAATTGTTCGACACAAAGGCATCTAGTGCTTTCCACACAGGGGTTTTCACTTTGTTTCTGAGCGGGTTCTCTTTTCTGGACAGACACTCTGCTCCCGTGTTCAGACAGCAGCAGACGGGTGGCTCCCTCATGCCTGTCGGCACCGGCTCACTAACATGCCATTAAAACAAACCAAAGCTAAAACCTGACCTCTGCAAGACGACTGCCAAGCCTCAGAGTGAAAGAGGGAGCCCCCATTCTCGTTCACAAAAACCATAGAAGGCTGTTCAAAGCTTATAACTAGGGCTCTCTAAGTGCAGTGAGATACTCAATAACCTTTATTTGTCACCCTTGCCTCCTGAATTTTGTATCTGCATCATATTTACCTAGCAAGAGTGTTCACTTGTTGAAGGACATGTGAGGCGTGTGTCATGAGTAAAAATGCAAAATTTACATACCCTCATACCTAAATACTGAGTTAGAACCAATTGCCACCATACCAATTTGGAAGCTTTGGAAACATAAACAAATAGTGTTGAGTCAAGCTTAATATCTCCACTACAAGTCAACATTAATTACTAAACTCCAGCTAACATGAAATACCTAGTATTTACTTTCAGCGTACAATTCAAATTGCATATTGCTAGCTGGAAGTGTGTATTTGGTGTGATTGATGGGGCAGTCTCTCACTGCCAGACTCTCTAGGGAGTGTCTGGTGCCTTTCAGCACTTAATGTAGCCAAGATTGAAGTCTGACTGACACTCACAGTGACCAGTCACACGCCTGCTGTTTTGAAGGATAGTCTCAGCCACAGATGCTCCAACATGAGGCATTACAAAACAATTCATGGAAGTGTATTTACCCAGAATTCATTGGGCATGATATTGAACGTGTAAACAGGTTGACACTAAGACTATTGATGGAGGACCATGTCCCTATATCATTGTGGTCAAAATCAAGGTGATATCTTTGGATACATCACTGCCTGAAGTTTACGGTCCTGTCAAAGTCTAGCTATGGATTAATTCAAGGATACAAGGACCCATTCGCAAACCTAATATGGAATCTTTTGGTACGTTTCCACCAACATGAATTGATTCGCAAATCAGAAAAATCAATTCCAAGCTGAAACCAAATAAGAGTTCTTCAGCTTAAACTGAGCTGACATCCAAGGGCATGTCCAGGTAAGAAAGCTATAGAAAGAGCACGGAGCCTCAAATAAAGTGTCATAGTTCAGTGGAGCTAGTCATTTACAGCATGTTACGTAAATAAGTAAATAAATAAAAGGAAATAAAACAGAAAAAAGTGCTCCATTTGTTTCCTAGGGCTGTAGTCAATGCGACATGAGGTGCATTGACTACTTTCCTCCACTGTTTACAAGCTCGGAACAGCTTGGAAGCTAGGACAGCTTGGAACTCAATCAGCATTTAAATAGGTGTATCATATATCATAGACAACACTGTAAACAATGGATCAACCACGCCGCTGTCCTTGAGGAAGGGTTTTGAAAGAAAGTCTGGAATTGCCAGACGGAAATCAGTTGTATTTGGGTTCAGTGAGAGATTATGTAAAGGTTATAATCCAATTGAATTTGTCTCCTATGGTCATTGTTTGTATGTTGAGTTTATATTTCTTCTCCTCTCTGTAGGAGTCCACTATCGAGCTGATCTTTGCTGCCTTTGCCACCACGGCCAGTGCAAGCACCTCCCTGGTCATGCAGTTGTTGCAGCATCCTGCAGTTCTGGAGAAGATGCGTGAGGAGCTGCGAAGCTGTGGTCTGCTGCATGACGGCTGCTTGTGCCAGGGAGAGCTTCGACTGGACAGCATTTACAACCTCAAGTACCTGGACTGTGTCATCAAAGAAGTCCTGCGCCTTTACGCCCCTGTGTCTGGAGGCTACCGCACCGCCATGCAGACTTTTGAGTTAGACGTAAGTGGCAGGCTTAAGCATGCATCACAATTTCCCTTTCCCACAAATGTAATCAGATTACAAAGACTGGTTTTGTATTTGAAGTTGTTTAGTTTTGCGCTGGGGTATTGTGATGCTAGTGTAAGCTATCATCACACATGCCTTAAATTGTATGATTGTTCATCCACAAATCAGCTCCATTTGCTTGTATGAATGTAGACATTTTCACTCACTATGGTTTCTCCTCTGTTTCTTTTTTCCCCCCTCCTATCATCACTTATTCCTCATACAGGGTGTGCAGATTCCCAAAGGCTGGAGTGTCATGTACAGCATCCGTGATACTCACGACACCTCAGCTGTTTTTAAAGATGTCCAAGCTTTTGACCCTGACCGCTTCAGTCCAGAGCGTAGTGAGGACCGCGAGGGCCGCTTCCACTACCTGCCCTTTGGCGGTGGTGTCCGGTCTTGCCTGGGCAAGCAGCTAGCCACTCTCTTTCTGAAGCTGCTGGCTGTGGAGCTGGCTGGGGGCAGCCGATTCGAGCTGGCCAGCCGGACGTTCCCACGCCTGGTCTCCGTGCCTGTGGTCCACCCCACTGACGGCCTCCGCGTCAAGTTCTTCGGCCTGGACTCCAACCAGAACCAGATCATGGCCAAGTCGGACGAGATACTGGGTGCCACAGTGTGATTGGTTGGTGGAGTTGGCAGGGAAAAGGAGTAAGTGGATGAGAGAAGTGGGCGGAGCCTTTTGACAGTTACTGTTGAAATATTTGCCTTTTCACATGGCAAACCATCAGTCGAGAGAGACTCTCTTCTTTGTAATTTCAAGATGTCATTTTCATCTGCCAAAAATGTACAGTCTAACTCTTTTTCTAAAAAAAAAAAAAAGAAAATGTAATAAAATACACAAAAACATCAACGGAAAAAAACAAACAAACAAACTAAAAATAAGGCTACATCATTAAGAGATAATATGGGAGTGCACAAGATGAAAGAAGCTGTTTCCGAATGTTCGTCGGAGGCCTAGAAAGTTCTAAAGGAAAGAAGGTTAGTCATACTATTTGTGCCTAGCTTAGCAGATGTCACAGGGTATGTGGCCAAATGTGTAATCACAGTAAAGTGGCCAAATCTGAGCAAGGACAGGAAGTGTCAATGTTATTACGGCCTGAAATGAGGTTCAGTACAGCGGTGTTTTTCAGGGTTATTATGCATGTGTGTGTGTGTGTGTGTGTTATTTGTTTGTGTGTGTTAGGGATGTTTAGGTTTTCATTCAGGCATTTAGGAGTGTAGGAAACAGTGTAAGCTAGAAAGAATGAAAGGAGGATGGATTTACTCAGGTGTGTATGTAGTATAGAAGGACCTTACAGACTAACCTAATTCTATGTTCTATCTGTACCTGCACATAAAAGACTATTCTTTATCATATTATTCTTTTAAGAAGTTTGAGTGTGAGTGAATGAGACGTGTGTGTATATAATATATGTCTGTGTGAGAGACTTGAATACGTGAAAATACTCAACCTGTGCTTTTTATTTTATTTTTATTTTTTTAATGATATCTGTGTGTCAGGTTTTGGAAACCTCTGAAGTTGTGTCAGCATTCTGTTATGCCCTTTTTGAAAAATGCACATGTCTTGTACTGTGGCAAACTAAAGTGTTTAAAAGCAACACATGTATTCATGCATATGTTTCCATCATCAACAGGTCATATGAGTAATGTGATTGGTATAGAATCAAAATCTGAATATTGCTATTATGTAAACGAATGCATGCTACACTGATATCATAACGTCAGTATGAAACTTTCCTGCATATATGTTGCTTTGATCATTATATGACCTTTTTTTTAAACATAGGATGCTGTACCAACAAGATATAGCATTAGGCCACCTGCAGAATGTCAAATGACTTCAGATGTGTATTCAGTGTGTGCGTATGTATGTGTGTGTGTGTGTATGGGTATAAATCAGCAAAAGACTCGCAAATCAAGCTATTCTGGGAAGGAGAAAGTCATTCATAATGCAGTGTGTATCCTGATGAACTGAATAAGAGACAGGGAGATGACATCACTACAGGAGGCAGAGGTTGTTGGTCACTATATTTGCTGCTTGAGAGCTGATTTGGTTTCGTTCTGACGGAGCAGAACACTATCTGCCCTCTGATGACGATGATGATTTTTTCCCTGCTGCTCCACTTTGCAACATTATAATGCGAATAAAAAAAAGGTCAATGAAGGGAGATGATGACACACTCGCTAATCATCAGCCAGTCTCTATCTCCCTATCTTTATAACTTTCTCTCTTTTTTTTGTGAACTTTTCGATGCCACTTCACAGGAACTGTTTATGTGAGTGACTTGCAGTGGGATTTAAAATGAGGCACTAGGACCTTGGGTGGAAAACTCTGTGGAGGACCTCTATCACTTCTACCACACATCATGCGAAGGACTTCTGTTTTGATAAACCATGCCACTGATTTCAATTAAAAATTCAATTACTAATAAATGGATGTTGAATTACAGTCTGCTGCTTCCAGTGTAACGCTCTCTAACAGAAAGTAGATTGCTAGAGTAGTGCGCAAGTTCTAAGCAATTGATGATTGTTTGAGCAAAGAGGGCTTGGGACATACACTCCTTTTAGAAAGCCATGGGTAACGCCTTTTTGCATTGTCTAATACCCTAATATTATTCCTATTAATATTATTGTAATAAATATTATTTGAAGTGCTATTTTTGTTATATTTCAGAATAGAGTTCTAGTATAAATAAAGTCTGTTGGTAAATATTGTTATATTTAGAATATGAATGGCAGTTATATTGTAAAACAGTGTTTAAATGTTAATATGGTTTTATGTTATTGTAATTATTCTGTTATCAATATTATCATTGCATTTAGTTAATATTAATAAACACAGAAGCACTTGTGAGGTATGTTTATATTAAGTGCCATGCGACTACATGTTCTATTCTTTGTTGATTGTTGAGTTTGTCTGTACATAATTTTATTTCTTTTTACAAATCCACATTTTACTTAGTTTAAATATGAATGTTTTTCCTCTTTTCCTTTTTTTTGTTACAATGATTCTTAAATGTACTTGGCAATTTTATAAAACCCTGTAATAAACTATAATGTGAAAAGCCATTATTTGAGCATCTGACTCATTTTGTTTAGTAAGTAATAATGACTGCTAATGTAATGCAAATCACACATCAGTTGTGATATTCTGCCTTTACGGACCTTTACTGACCCATACTGTGCTTCAAAAATTCAAGAAACTGTCATGCATCTCTTACACTGTGATAGAAAACGTGGTGGTACAAGGAAAGTTTAGTGCTGACACATTTCAACAAAATCTCAGAATGGAATGCTAAGTCCAGTTGGGTCAGTGTGCTAACTAAACAACATGACAACTGCATAACCGGAACCTGAGGCTTCTTCAGAGGCTTTTGAGGGAGGACATGAGGTTTTGATTACGATTATAAACGTTTCACTTGTCAACCACACGGCCCTTTGTCATTGTTCCACATTTCCTGGAAACCACAGAATAGTCTTTTGATGATCTGTGGTGAAACTATCACCATTAACCCTTGTTTCGGGCACTGGCTCCTTTTCTAATGTATCATAAACACAGAACTGGGTCATTCATGATGCAGGAAGTACCTTGTTGCAGACATATATCCTGTTTAAAAAAATGATAATAGCATGACCTCAAATTTCCTCTGCAGGGATCTATTCAGATACTCTGCAATAAATACACACACATATTCCAAGGCTCTTTCAAGTGGAAGAGTGGCAGGGACAGCCACAGAACACAGCTTACAAACAACAGTGAACCCCAGCGGAAGTAACATATGAGGACCATTGGGTTCACATCAAAACCCCACTGCTGGTAGACGAGTCTGACTGGAAATACACCCACAAAGAACCATCCGTTCCACACTCCCAGATCCTGAAGTTTATTTTTTCTCCTTTTTAGCACAGTATGTACTGCAGAGCCTTTAGTTCCTGTTCCTATGAGTTTTGATTGATTTCTTTGAGCTTTTAGTGAACCTTACCAGATAATGCTGAAGTGTGTTGGGGTTATATAATCAAATAACCCATACCAAATGTTAGCTCAGCAAATCCGAGCCCTGATGAACGTGTAAGGAGATTGATTTCTTGTGTAAGCTGCAAGTAAGATTAGCGAAAGGAAAGCTGGGCCTAGGGGAGTGATCAAGACTCTTCAAGGACGAAAAAGACTGACAGGAACAAATTGAAGAAACCAAGAACATCTGGAAGCTGAGCTCTACTTTAACTCTTATGTTTCAGCCCACTCTGGTATTCTTTGTGTGAGATCTATTAGCGATTATCCGATCAATAGTAATGATGATTATCGTCTTCATATTTTCAGGGTCGCAGTGAGTCCAGAGCCTAGCCGGAATCACTGGACACAAGCCAGTCCATCACAGGGAATGACACACACACAAACCCAGTCACACCTACACAATTATAAGCACTTTTACACAGTCAGTCCACCTACCTACATGTTTTTGGACTTTGGAGAAATACAAAGAGCCAGGAGGAGAAACCAAGCTGGGGACTGAACCCACTACCCCAGGACCCTGCAGTGCAGCCATGCCACCCATTATTAACATCTTTCCCATTTTAACTCTAGTTAGTAACTCTCAGCCCATTGGTTATGTCTCTTTCGTTTACACAATGATACCAACACGGGATGGTAAAGGCTAGCAAGAGCTCTGGAGAGCTTCACATGCTTGGAGAAGAATGCTGTTGTTAAGCCTTAAAGGGATTTGTACATTGTTCTACAACCCTTGGCCCACCTGCAATAAAATGGATGTGTGGGTGAAGCAGGAATAAGTCTGAATTGTTTTCACACTTGGACAGAACAGGTTCCGTACACCTTGTGTGACTTAACAGTAAAAATAAAGAGACCCACTCGTGTACCCACTCACTCACCCATCGCTACATCAGCCCTGTGCTCCACAGTTGCTTGTGTGACTCCACTTGCCCTTTACTTCTTATCAGCTACAATGAAGAACAATGGAGTCCTTTCAGCCTCCACCCCCCCCAGCTCCCGTCTCCGTGCCAGGAATGCTGATTTCCGACCGCAGTGTCTGGGAGTGTGCCTGGAAGGAGATATTTGGAGAAGGAGGAGATGCTTTTAGGACGGCTGGACTCCTTCATTGTTCTCAGAGGAGAACACTCAGTGAGGGAGCCATGGTCGCTGCTGGGCCTCGACCCCTCCGCGCCAGAGTCCTTCATCTGCACAGCATTCTTGAGGAGATTTCAAATGTTTTTATTTCTCCTGCAGACGTTTGGCCAATTTTCCTCAATTAGACACACAAAGGTTTCATTGAGCTGATACAGGGTTCCTTGGGCATGCTAGCCCTTCTGCTTTTCAACTGCAGCAGGATGATGAGGGAATAATGTTGTGTTTTGTTGTTCATCGATGTATCATTTGAAATAAGATATGCCCAGGGATAAGACGGGTGCTGAAAATAATGTGTGTTTATGTCCAGAGGTAAGTTGGTTTTTGTATGTCAAGCTAATTGTTTGGAAAGAGGAATTAACCTCATGGCCATATCCAGTGGTGGTTTGCCAAAAAATCCCAACTTAATTAAAACGTTGAGATAATGTAGGAATCTGATATGAGCTGAGTACAGTCAATGATATTCAAAAACCAAAGCTGAAAACTTGAACCTGAAACCAATGTAAGTTGCAAAATTTTATATATATAAATATTTAACACATTAACATTTGTGTGATACTCTTAGCTGTATATTCTTACATTCTTTTGCTGTTTGTTAAATTAATTAATTAATTAATACTGAATAAATATTGCTTGCAATAAATAAATAAATAAATAAATAAATAAATACTGGAACATGTATCATAAAACCATAGAGATACACTTTTTCAGTTTGGACGTAATTGCTACAAGCTGAGCCAGGGCTCAAACCCTCAGCTGTAGAAGCAGGTTGGGAGTGGTGACAAGAACCTAAGATGTGAGTCCATGTGAGTCCAAGTCTGAACCCACAAACCAAGGCCATTCTTTGAGAATGTGCAATAAAGGTAAATGGTGTGGTGAGGATGCCAGGGCAGTGAGGGTAAGAGCATGGATAGATTACTGACTAAGCCATATTCGAGTGGGATTAGTTTTACCAGAGGAGGTTCTGTAATGTAATTTGTAAAGGATTTGTCAGGGCCAACTTCAGTGGATAAAGTATCTGTATAATTTCCCCAAATGACCGCAGATAGCCTTGACTGAAATGTATTAGCTTGGACATACACAAGTCTTGAATCACAGGCATCAGCTCATGCTGGATTAAAATCAGGGCACTTGTCATTTTTACTTATTCAACATCATCAGGAAAAATAGATTTAGCTTGGATCAGTAACTCCGCCCATTTAGAGTTTGAGCAAATTTGCATAATATGCAAAATCAAAGAAAATTTGGAGCAGGAACTAGTCCCCGGACAATTGCCCAATATGGACATATGTGTTATCAGTAGAATCCTAATTTCATAACTGCATGACCTCCAGACTCCGCCCAAAAATAGGGGTGGAGCTTGCGTTCCTAAAATTAGACAAATGCAGCTATAACTCACAAACGCTTACAAAACTTCATGTGGTTGATCCCTATGGGAGCTGGATGATATGATTACATTATGGTGCAACTTCAAGCTTAGGGTTTGCTATAACAAATCAAAAATTCTTATGCAACACAGGATTGTCCAAATGACATGACAATTGGTATGCAGGTATTGAGCGATATCTTGAATCAGATTCTATGTCATATTCGAAAGAACATCCGCCATTGGCCAATCAATTTTCAGAAGTTGTTTGACAACCTTAAGAAGGTCCGATCATCATGAAACATGAATGGTATTTCCATGGGGGCACTTCCTAAGTACTTTAACAAAAACAAAATTGTTACTATAGCCACTAGGGGCTACAATTCCCATTTTCAAACAGAAAAAATGCAATATGTCAATGAAAGTTAGGCATGGGGCGGCACGGTGGCGCAGCAGGTAGTGTCGCAGTCACACAGCTCCAGGGGCCTGGAGGTTGTGGGTTTGATTCCCGCTCCGGGTGACTGCCTGTGAGGAGTTGGTGTGTTCTCCCCGTGTCTGCGTGGGTTTCCTCCGGGTGCTCAGATTTCCTCCCACAGTCCAAAAACACACGTTTGTAGGTGGATTGGTGACTCAAAATTGTCCGTATATATGTGTGTTTGTCTGTGTTGCCCTGTGAAGGACTGGCCCCCCCTCCAGGGTGTATTCCCGCCTTGCGCCCAATGATTCCAGGTAGACTCTGGACCCACCGCGACCCTGAACTGGATAAGCGGTTACAGATAATGAATGAAAGTTAGGCACTTCAACAAGCAATTTGATTCTCTATATACTCTACAAAGTGTCTCACAAGTTTGCAATTTCTTATACTGTCAAAAAATGCATAGTATTTTCTCAATTGTCAGTTGTGTGGTGACTGAGCAATGCGAACTAGTCCATAGTTTTTGATCCAGTCGATAAAAAATTGGTCTTGTTGCTATTTGCAGAGTATGTAGGTAAATAATCATCAAAATAGCTTCGACATTTGGACATGGTGTTGTTGCAATATATCAGTGAATCAAAATGAGCGGAGCTTCATACATTCTGTCAACCATAACTCAAACAAATAAAGCACAATCTAGACCAAACTTGACAGACATATGTAAGGCCTTACTGTGAAGCAGCAAATCCAATAAGACCAAATTCGACCCACAGGGGCCACAACAATAAGACACTGACTTCAAGCATGAAGAAAGCCATCTAGAAATGCAGTGGCATCACAATTTAATCATGTCATCTAATCCTCATATTTGTCATGCATGTGAAGCTTTCATAGTCACTAGTGGTTCTTTAGGTTCTGGGGCAGGACCGATGTTTTTGTTTTGCTGGGTAGGCATTAGAATGTCACATGTACATCCACAACAGGCGTGTTTTTCATACATACACAAATCCTGCACAGAGAAATTCAGAGAAAATTTATTCACCATTAGTTAGGCCTTTGATCTGTTTGGGGACTTGAAATATGTCCAGTGTTTGTACACAGCCCTGGCTTGGTAAATGAAATGAAGGAAGTGTCACAGTGTAAAAACTGGTTCAAGTGTTTCTCTCTCTCTCTCTCTCTTTCTCTCTCTCTGCATGATTGGCTGAGCCACGGCTGAGAAATGGCATCTGGAGGCATTTGGATGGTGGATAGACCCCTGAAACTTGATAAGCATGAACAAGATTAGGAGGTTGATCAATTTCTTCTCCATAAATGGGTAACATATCAACTTATTTTTGTTTTTAGAATTATATTACTTAATGAGTAATTGTCTCCAAATTCGGGAGACTGTTAACTACAAGAAAGTAAACATAAACTGAAAGTGCTACAAAATTAAACAGCCTGAGTTACAAATGAGTTTCTGTGGTAAATCAAATAGTGAATAAAAACATACAAACCAGTTAAACTTCGACCACAAATTAGATACACTAGGCTTCTTGTGTGCTGCATTTTTTTAAAGGTGGAACGGTATGTTCCACCTTAAAAAAATGCAGCACACAAGAACACAAACAGGAGGGGAGTGTGTTTTGCTATAGAACAGTACTTGTCCAGAATCATCTCTGAAGTATAATGATCTATGAAAAATCATCTATGAAGTATGATTACACTTCAAGTGAGCAGAAATGCCTAGCTGGCTTAACAATATATCATCTATAATGTATCAAACAAAACAGATAACTAAGGATGCTAATATGTAGTTTGTTCCCCTTCAGTAACAGCTTCTATTCTTCTACTGGAAATGCTTTTTATTAGATTTCAGATCATTTCTGTGAGAACTGGATGGATTTCACACACAATAGCCTTAGTAATGTCTGCTTAAAGTTGCTGAGTTCCATATTTGGTGTATAATTTTCTACAGCACCTTCCTAGACTGTGCATAGCACATCAGATTGACCCACACTCAGCCCGACCCACGCTCAGCCCCGACAGTATTCCAAGGTGAGTGTAGGAAAATGTGCTTGAATTAAATGGTGCACTTCTAGACCTCGACTCAGCTGATTCAGGAGGCTGTTTGAAGATCAAAAACAGGTTGTACATAGATCGCCAGCAGGAGGAGGGTTGCCATGTCTGTGATGTACAAGGGTAACCCTTAGCTTCAACAGAGATACTTCTAAAACTGTGAAATTCTCCCTCTCCACTTCTTGCTCATGCTCTCTCTCCCTTTCTACATTCACAATGCTCCCATTGTGCTGTGGGTCTGGCGAACAGAGTGTACAGCCTCTTACTGATTGTATTTTGACAGCATGTGGGCCCGAGACCGTGTGTATATGTGTGTCCTACATGTGTACGTGTTCAGAGTTGTTTATGGACATGACCTTTCTGAGGAAGGAGAACCAGAGTTCTGTTAATGGATTCTGGTCCAACATCAAGAAAAAAAAAAAAAAAGGATCCAATCTGGTTCCGTTTTGGGGAGTAATAGTCAGAATTTCAGTACATGATTCATAAACACTCAGCAGGGTAGACTTGAAGATGAAAATAAAAGGGCAGTCAGACACTGGTGGACAGAGAACAGCACCATTTCCAATAAACTAATTTTCCTATCCTCAGGTTCAGTTCTGAGCCATGCAGTTTGTGATGTGGAAGTGTACAGCCAATCAGAACAAGGTGATAAATGACATGGAATATGCAGAGAAACCACACTAGTCTGGATTCAGATTCGGGCTACCTGTTACATAATGAAAAAAACAAAAGTTAACCACGCAATTTGAAGTCGACTCTGACTCATACATTTCTCTTCTTATAATTGAATACAGCTTCTGCCTTTATTCTGATATAGATGTTTAATATAACACACCTGTTACAATCCTAACTCGAATATCAGCATAAGGAATTGGAATGTTTACATCAGCATAAGGTCACCTTGTCCAATACCAAGCATAAGCTAAAGAGGTATACACCACCGCATCCATAGAATGTAGAATTCATATGTTTGAGAGGTGATGAACATCCAGAATTAATCGTCCAACTAATGCTCTCATGGCTGAATACCATCAAATCCTTAGAGAAATGTTCACTCTAGATACCAGAAGAACACAGGCTACTACACTCTCCCAAGAAAAGAAAAAAAAAAAGTTAGTGTAGAGGTACATTATTGTTCCACAAACATACAAACAGTTTAAATGTACCTTTAAAGGTACATTTACCATTTTAGAACTGTGTAAAATAGAATAACATAATATAAGCCCTGGAGATTAAATTAGACGTCTGAAATCAACACAATTTTCAAATCTACAATTATAAAAGTATAAGGTACAGAAGATGTGCCCTTGAGTGGACCACCACAGTGAGAGTTTTTCTGACAGTATACTGAACCTATTTTTCATTACAGCCCTTCATTTCAGATAGATAGATAGATAGATAGATAGATAGATAGATAGATAGATAGATAGATAGATAGATAGATAGATAACCAATTAAATGAACGAATACTTGGGTGAACTGGTGTCCTCACTTAACCTATTATATTTTACAGTACATTTTTAAAATATTTATATAATTAAAGAGAGGAATATTAGAAAAATGTAAGCAAATATATTGGAAATTAAATATTCTTATTGTCACTGTCCAAAGAAAAACATGTGTCTCTGAAATAGTAAAACATGCTTAACATTCAATGGAAGTCAATGTTAAACGATTTTATTCAGTTGTAAAAAAAAAGCTATATAAATACATTTTGATTTGTTTTGACCTTGAAATGTTACACAATGTGAAGGGCAGCTACTGTGTTCAAATTATGTAGTTAACTAAAGATCAACAGAAACTGTGATACAAGTTTTGTGGCATTATGTCAGACGGTATCTCTATAGTAAAAAAAAACCCAAATAAAACACAGCACAATCCACATTCATCCATGGCATTTCGGTCAAACAAGGGAAAACATGTCTACGTGATCTTGTGAATGGCAACTAAAGACCACCTACAAACCACATGTAAACAAAGCAGCCAAATGCAGAACCATGGGAATGCCAACAACAGTGATAAGGCCAGGGCTTATCGGTTTTGGTGTTAGCACAGCATCACGCTGTGGACTTCTGGATGGACTTATGAGAAACATTTGAAGGTTCTTAAATCCAGCATAAGGAAAAGACACTTTTTAAAAGCTGCTGTAGTTTTCCATTAAAAATGATGATGAACCCTAGAGTTGAAATCCATCTCCCGATAAGTTGGGCAATTTCCTCCTCTCATTAAGCATGGAGAATGCAAAACAGGAATGAACTCTCTGAGAATATGATCACTCCGATGACACAACAAGACTTCTGTATTTTCCCATCACACACACACACACACACACACACACACACACACACACACACACACACACACTCAGTCTCTCTCAGCGAGTTTGGTCTAACCCCAATTTTGTCACACTAAATATATGTTCTCCAAACACACACACACACACACACACACACACACACACACACACTTTGTGGGGCCATGACAAATATTTTAATTCCTTTTTTGGAGACAATATGTTATATTACATATTCTCTATCTAGATTTACCCTAACCCTTAACCTCAAAACATGTCTTCACCTTAGAATGTAAAATGTGCATCAGCTGGTGTTACACAGCAAATTCACCAGTGTTAAATCAACACCATTAAAAATGTAAACTTCTCAACACTCTCAGTGTTAATTTAACACTAACTGGTGAATTTGCTGTGTAGGCTTGCAGAGAAATCTCCACAGTCTGTGTGTGTAAACAGATTTTGGTCCCACAACATCATGCACAAACACATACAAACAAACACATAGACCGAAAGACACACACACACACACACAGGCACACACACAGACAGAGGCAATTCTGGGCTAGTTATATTCTATTTAATTATATTCTTATTATATTGTACTTATCGCTAAGTACTTCAAACCCAACCCCAACCCTAACCGTACTCTAACTTCATACTAAGAACAGTCCACCACCGTGTCATACACAGGACTACATACACCACTGGGTAAAATTGATCCATTTAATAACATAGCATTGTATTTTAACCGTTTCATATACAAATTCTCATGCACAAATCACACAAAATAAATGTGTTTTCCCTGTTGCTTTGAAGAGCAGGAAATTAAAAAAGAAATCACAAAAATTGGACAGTGTGTGTATAAAGATTTTGCACAAGTCAATTAGGATGTCATCGACATGTGGTAACCATCCTTAGCAGGAAAAGTTCAAGTGACACGCTCAGCAATTCACGCAACACACACATATTTCACTACACTTTGTGTGAGCTCCCGCAGGGGATGTGTTTGATCCTGTTTTCAATAATGACACACTCTTACGCACATGCACACACACTGGATGACACATGTGGCAGTTTTACACAAGCTTTACGCTCACACACTTGATGCTTTTATGTGAAGCTCATGGCTAAGCAATGGCTCCCAGTGAGAATTCTGCATTACTTTGTGAATAGGACAAGCCAACTGTACGAGAGGAAATGTTTATAAACTGTCATTTAAAAAATAACTAGTCAAAGCATCTTATCATGACAATATCTTTCTGAGAAATGAAGATCCTTGTGTTGTAGAGAGATCCACAAAATGACACATGGAAATGGATTTTCACTCAAGAAAAGCTCTGTAACACATACATTTTTAAAGAGTATTTAAAAGTATTTTTTAAGAACTATTTGTACCTGAGAGTTTCCACATCTTCAAACAGGATTATACAAGTTAGTTCCAACCAACTAACCTGACTGGAAACGAGACATACCGTGAGTTCTGATGAGAGTATAACAACAACAGGACATTGATTCTACATGCATCACTGTGTTTTAAAGGGGGGCTCTAGAGCAGCAGCAGCGTCCTTGGACTTTGCGTGGATTTGAATTCTTACACTGTTAAATGTACACGATACAAAGTAGCTGACCTGCACTAACATAGACCTACACAAGGTAGCAAGCAAGGGGGCAAAAAAAACTATATATGTGTTGCTCCTGTGTGGGCGGAGCTAGATCAATTACTAAATAAACAAACCTGTCATAATATATTATTGTTTATTACTATTAAAGGCTAAATGGTGGTTTTAGAACTGTTGTATAAAAGCTGTGTCACACTCAAGGCGGTATTGCTAGTGAATATCAGGCTGGCTGGGGTTATTTACATACAGTCTAACAGCACCCACTATCTTTACCTTATTTAATTATATATGCTTAATTCGAATCAATCCCAACATGTCTGTATTTAGTTCAAAAGCAAGAACAATTTTAATGATGTTTACTGTCCTAGTTTTACAGAGTTTTATAAAGTAATACATTAATAAATAGAGATATTATTATTTCCAGCAGGTGATAAAGTAAAATAATCTCATTACAATTTGCGAGAAGTCATTAGTCATTTTTAGGAGTCTCTTTTAGCCAATTAACTCAGCTTCAGTGAAGATCAGCTACTCTGAGTTCACAAGTTCATGTCTGGTAGCGTCATGTTAGGTCACCATCCAAACCTCAAATCAGCTCAGAGCTATCTGGAAAAGATTATACTCAAAATAAATATCAGATGTGTGTGTACCTCTCCTTCTTCCTGTGCTTCTATTGCAGCTCTCACTGTTGACCACGCAGCATAAGCGTTGACAAGAGATTTTTCAAATAAATAAATTAATTAAAAAGAAAGAAAATCAGACATTTTTCTGGATCAGTCTTAAGAGGTGTCGGTAAACGCACTTGTTGAGGGGTGCAGCCAAGATCCCTCTGCTTGTGTTTTCATTTACTCTCCCTGCAGCTCCAGAGGTCTGAGTGCTAAGCTAATTAGCATTTCACCACTGGTCCTTAATCAGCAGATTAAATGTTCCTGGTCGTCCTGAGAACATTCAGTTGGGTCCTAACAATGGAGCTAGGGATCCCCATTAAAAATAATAGCTGGAATCCAGCCCCTTCCTGGTCCTGCTGACCAGCTCCAAATACATGCTAACAAGTCCACTAACCCAAACCACCTTGAATTTTGGAGGGAACTTCAAAATGTTTTGGTCTGTGATTATGATTCTAGGAGACTGCAGATAATATTATGGCATGAACATTTCCCCATTGTACAGGACGTTTGAAGAAAGAGGAGTGGACAAACACGGTCCAATTAGCCTACGGCTCTTAGGGCTGAATCGTAGCTGGTGCTCAGTGTGAGGCTGGTGTTCAGGGAGATGGCCTTCAGTGTGTTTTCAGCAAAGATAAATCAAATACATGGATTCAAAGGATTCAAACTCCATTCTTTTTCAGGCATCAGTTTTCAGGTTATGTGAACACACACACATACACGCACTAATGATTAGGGGCAGTGAACACATAAGGGCACTTCATTAATAGATGCTGAGAGGGTGAAAACACTGCTCCTTTACTCCACCCAAACCCATTTTTTCCAGCTGGTCAAGGACATCAAACCCGCTGCTTTAGACCCTTTAGGACCATTTCTCTAACCTTTAGGACACAATAATCCCTAGATTAGTGTTTCACTCTTCTGGCACCGGTGAGCTCAGCCTGTGAGTAATGGAACGAAGCTAAATCAGATTTGTTCAGGTTTTAGAGAGTATCTTGGGTCTGAGTAATGAGTATGAAAAAAAAATCACTTTTTCAGTGCATGTGTGTGTTTATTAATAAAGGGTTCTGGAGATCTTATCAACTCACAAGCTGTGGTATAGAACAACCCACTGTACATGCATTTCTGTAAATATGGGATCAAATGAGTCCTTCTGATTTTGTGCTACATCATATGTAGAAACCAGGCACTTCAGAGTCCCTTTAATCACAACGCTGGACCTGTGTTTAGGTGAGAACACAAACACATGGTTAAACTGAACAAAACAAGGATGGAGAAATAAGTGTCCTGATTAAATCTGGGGAAAACAAGAATGTAGAAGAAAGAGAACTGAATTAAAGCAAAGTGTTTCTGCTCTTTGTGCCTCACCCCTGAGCACATTGCATTTGGAGTAGACAGAGACTTGTACTCAACAGGAGCTAAAACCAGAGGCTCTGAAAATGTCTGTTTAGACAATGTTGTGTTTCTGGTATTTAAAAGAAAGCAGATCACAGGCATTCATTAAATACCCAGATAATTGTGATTTCTTATGGAAAAAGGCGGATTATAACATGTCCCCTAGAAATAGTCTTATTAGATTTTGAGCTAGTTATTAGTAGCTACCTTTAGTAATTCATAACTAACCCAGCTGAGGGTTATTTTAATCTTTTACCAAAGACTTTGAAATATATATTTGGTCCCACATTTCGAGGGCAGTGTCCGAACTTTGTCTAACCCTTACTGACCTTAGTGGCACTGTCTGCAAAAAGATGACTTCAGCAGACACGAGAAGAAGCAAATCATCATTCCTTCTAGCTTCTCTCTTCACACACACACACATACACACACACACACACTTCTAGACAATGTGAGCATCACTTACGATGAGTTCATGCTACATCTGCGGCATGTCTTGGGCAGCTGTTAGATTCACATCCATAAATTAACAGTGATGATAAAAAGCTAGTGTGATCATCGATGGAGCGGCGAGATGAAAATATCAGATCTCCTCCCTCCAGGGAAAACCCTTCACACTGTTCACACACACACACAGAGAGAGAGAGAGAGAGAGAGAGAGAGAGAGAGAGAGAGAGATGGAATAGCTTGTTGCTCAGAATAATATGTATCCTCCTGACCTCTATAAAACATGTAGGAGATGTACTGACAGTAAGTGTGAAACTAAAAATGTAGACATTATCAAGGACAACTCCACCAGTCATGCCTAAACTTACTTTCCAAAAAATCCAATTTGCCAAGAAAATGTATAGCAGAATACACTATCACTGGTACTGTTCAGGGCCCTGTGTTGAAGTAGGATGTTGCATAGTGGTCCCGGATGTTCAGAAATGGACCCTGAATTCATTTTCCACTGGATAAACAAATGGCATGGCCAATTATAAAACTTCATTTAGATAATGTGTAAATGGGTAATAAAAAAGTGTATATCTATACTTTTGTTTTTCAAAAGAGGGAAAGGTGCACTGCTGAGAAACAAGGCAGTGTTTGGAGAATAATAACGGGGGGAATCAGAAGTGTGGCATTGAAAAGACGGAATACATCTTACAAAGGATGAAATTAAAATCCTTTGTATGCATTTCAAACTGTTTGGATTCAACTGAAAGTTAATGCGTTCCAGAAGTGTTTCATAAACAGTACAGGCCCTGACCCCTCGCTGCACTGGTTCAAAACAACTGGTGTCAGAGCGTTCTCTTTGTTGTCCTTGACATGGCTGATTGGGCTTTTTTGGAAGGCATTATTTATCTCCTACAGATTTTCAGAGCACATTTTTGGATTAAGCACTGTAGTTAACCAGCGTGTAGTCCGTAAGTGTCCACACTATCCACTGCAGGGATCATCTGCCTATCTCATGAAATTGGATACTTAAATTTATGGTCTCCATCCTTCCACCATTTTTGTGATCTAAAAAAATGGTCAGGAAAACACTGGATAAAATGTTCACATTTTTCTATATAATCCTATATAGAGTTCAGAGACGTACAATTATCCCATATCCTTGTGTGATTCTCTTCAGTCATGGTGCTGGAGATTTGGTTTATGAGCGAGCACAATGATGAGGTTGATGAAGCCAAACATGACAACAGAGAAAAACAAACAAACAAACAAACAAACAAACAAAAACACATTAAAAAACAGAGCTTCTGCTTCTAGCTCCTCACTCCTGGGTGCCCTCGCTGAACTGAGCTGTGGCTCATTCTGATTTAAAGGAACAGTCACTGAAAACAATTCTGAACAGAGGTGTTTAGACAGGGGAAAAACACTGCTGTGGTGTTTGATCATTGTGGTAGTTTGACCAAAACATGTGGCAGACATTTCATTAAGACTCCAGACCTGATTTAACTTGTGAAAACGGTAGAATATACTGATTGTAACATTACACACACACACACACACACACACACACACACACACACACACACACACACACACTTAAAGCTGCTTATGTAATAAGAATGGAAAACCTATGTCCCTAACCATTTAATAAACCATAGTGCTTTTGTCTCACTGTGGTTTACAAGGCACCTTATCAGGTCTTTGGTCTTAATATGAAACCACAGCTGAAAGACACTTCAAAAAGTGCATTGACTGGACATCAAAAGCCAATAGCCAATATGTCTGGAGTCTACCTTAGGGTGGGCTCCCTCCAAAGAGGATCTTATTGCTCGCTCTGGGGCCCTGGCTCCAGCTGTGGTCCACTTTGTTATAAATAAAGTCTTCTGGGCTTACGGGTTTGCTTTGATTAATATGATTTCTAAAGGCAGTGCGGAAGCCTTGGCAGAATTAAGGTTTTCATTAATGTAGCTGTCTCCTCCGCTGGCAGGTGCCTCCTAACAGAGGAGCTTTCTCTCAGCCTCCTCTTCCTCCTCTCCAAACACATGTTTCAAATCCATGTTCTCCAATAAAGTTATGAAATATTCTGTGGTTCTGATAAGCAGCCAAGACACATTCTAGAAATGGAGGACAGAAACGAGTGCCATGTCTATGAGCTAGAACCTCAGAGACGGGGGGAAGAGGAGGAAGGAGATGAGGATGAAGAGGTGCTTGCATGGAGGTGGATCAGAATAATGGGAAGCAGAAGGTGACAGGCTCAGGAGCGGAAAAAGGGAGAGCAGAGGAGGACGGAGACATGAAGGACAAAGGACAGAAGGAAGGAACAGAAGATGAAGGAGCTGGGGAAGAAAGAAAGGAGTGAAACCTCAACAATTTAATCCAGTCATCTGGGCCAGGGTCGAGCTGGATGCTGTAATTGGATTCATATTCGCGTGCGTGCAGCCGGCCGATAGAGATCTACAGGGAGCCACCATGCTGAGCTCTGCAGAGGAGGAGGGAGGGAAGGAAGGATGGAGGAGCAGGAGGAGAAGAGAAGAGATGTGTGTTAACCTGAAGAAGCCTTGCTGGGCTCCTGATACTTGACACCCCTCAGAGGGTCAGTACAGGAACTCTCTTCACTGCTACAAATCCCAAACTATCTCCAAACACTTGTGTATATGTAGGATGAATAATAACACACCGGTTACTAGAAAAACCTACAGTTTTGGAGCTTAGGGTTAAGTTTAGGGTTTAACTCCAACCCTAACTCTACCCATAACCCAAAATGAACCCTGAACTTAACTCTAAACTCTCTCAACTACATCCACGAAGGGTAATCTACACAGAATTCTAAGTGCTGCAGTGACACCGAAGTGCTGGTGATGTATTAGTGTGTGTTTGTTGTGCTGGTACAAGTGGATCAGACCTGGCAGTGCTGCTCAAGTTTTTAAACACTGGCGCTGTGCCCTATTCACTATTTAGTGCACTATTTTTGGGTTCCGCCATTTTGTAGTAGTGTCCGACAACAGTGGACAGTTTTCAGTGTAATCAAACAATGCACAGCAAAAGGTAGTGTACAACCCATGTACACTAATTGACACTAGTGGATAGCAGATACCCATAATGCAGTGCATTGTTTGGTAAAATCCTGCATGAGGTTATGTCCAAATCAGTTCACTACCCTCCTGAATTCAGTTCCCTATAATAGTGAACTGTATAATGAGAATATGGGGAATAGTGAATAGAGAGCCATTTCAGACACAGTGTGTGTCCTCTTGATTCGTCCTTGTAGGTGTAAAATCAGAGACAGTAGGCCTTCTGTTGCTGGTCAATTTGTGTTGGTCGTGCTCTAGTCCATCAGTGGACACAGGATGCCCACAGGAACCTGTTGGCTGGATATTTTTGGACAGTAGGCTATTTTCACTCCAACAATGACACTGACGACTTTAAAAACCCTAGCAGCACTGCTGTGTCTGATCCACTTGTAAAAACACAACATACACTAAAGCACCACCAACACATCAGTGTCACTGCAGCACTGAGAATGTTGGAGTCCTGACCACTGAAGAGCAGGGTGACATGGGAACATGAACGTATGCAATGTAACAGGTGAGGTGCAGAAGAAATACAAAACGCTTCTGTGTGGTCAGTGGAGCTGGTAAAATCCAGTGATCCAGTGACCTGACCTCCCACATACACACAGCAGACACACCAGTGATGCTGGCGTTTTTAAACAGTTTAAAAGTCCATGCCATTTGTTGGTAAGCTTTTTTTCCCTCAATTTTCATCCTCCCTATATTTTAGTCTTGACAATGTACAAAAACAAACATGCTGGTACCCTTCCACCATGAGAGCCAGGCAGAAGTATTGGATCCAGATGCTGCTGAGCAGAGAATGGAGGAGAAAGAGAGAGAGAGAGAGAGAGAGAAAGAGGGAGAGAGAGAGAAAGAAGCACACGGGGTCAAATCTCAGTCAGCTCAGTTCTACATGGGTCACCCTCTTACTCATCTGTGTTCTTTTATGGGGTGCTGCCAGGTTTTAGATACACATTAGCACAGCAGCGTATCAGAGTTTTGTCTGAGCAAGCACCATATGATTGGTGCAGACTTGAGGCCTCTGTGTACTTTCAATGAAACAAAGCTTGTGATGCTTGCACTAAGCTGAAATACACTGGCACTCTGCAAACTTTCAAGCTAGAATACTTACTGTGGCTTCATCTTTGGCTGATCCATATTTCAGTGACGCTATGCCCCCGTTGGACCTATTAGTCAGAGGCAGTGTTCCTCCTGTGGAGTTTGTCCTGTTGTTAAAGCCTAGCAAATGTTATCTTCATAGGAGCTATTTCCCATTAAAGTCTGGTTAGAATATTGGCTTATTATCCTGTTTTAAATCATAAGGCTTAATATTCAATGAACTATAATCAGTGTGGTAACTAAGATCGGCAGTATGAATAATGAGAAACTGAATTATTATCCAGTTATTCAGTAAATAAATTCAGGGATTTCTATGAAAGTATGCCATTATGGAGAGTTGAAACAAACTGATATATAAGGGCACTATGTTCTTTCTTCATCTGTCTCTGGAATGACCTTGGCACTTTGGATGAGTGAGGGTATGAAATGGGAGCAGGCAGTAAGTGGAGCAGCCCTTAGGAGGGGTCCTGAGGGGATGTCGTCTACAGGTGTGAACACAAACAGACACCACATCAGTGGCAGCTGTAATCAGCAACAGATATTCAGTAGCCAGTAATGTACTGTCAGTCACCCTAGTGCACTAGTGTGGGTTTGTTTATGTGTGTGTGGTGTGTGTGTGTGTGTGTGTGTGGTGTGTGTGTGTGTGTGTGTGTGTGTGTGTGTGTGTGTGTGTGTGTGTGTGTGTGTGTGTGTGTGTATAAACATACAGATGGGTTAAATGTGGAAGACACATTTTGTTGTAAATAGCATTTTTGTATCTCCATTTTTGTCTTTTTAGAACATTTAAAAATGCCACCCCCTACGAAAATGCTCCAAAACTATTGTCAGTATTGTCCTGAAAACACACACACACACACACACACACACACACACACACAGAGTATTATGGGAATAAACATGTCAGGAACATGCATACATATTTACATTGGGTTTAATGTGCAGAGAAGTAACAGCAAAGTGGTGCTGGCATCAAGCCAACTGCAAAGACTGTGTTTGAGTGAAGTAATACATTTGTACTGTATTTATAGTGCTACACATACTGTACTGTTGATCCATGGCCATTAATGATTTGACAAGCTATTAGATAGACAAGCAAATGCACTGATTGTGTGTGTGTGTGTGTGTGTGTGTAATGGAGAACATGCAGACCCCTGAGGCTGCACAGATGGACTCGGAGCATGTCGTCCAAACAGCTCAGTGTGAAGTTGCATCATCGTGCCATGGGATATGAATCATTCTCACTTCGCAGCACAGTGGCATTCAGGAATAGTCTACCACTTCCACTACCTGCTGCCGGGTTACAGCACCACTGACCCTGTAAGTGTCCGGTCTGCGAGCCCAGCTGGCCTGTGAGCAGAAGCAGCTTGTTTAATCCCAGTAGAGCAGCGTGAAGAGAAAAGGCTCCAATAATGTCTATGTTTACCATGCCCTATTCCAAATGTTGGCTGGAGGAGTATAAAGACCTCCAGACATGGGCTCCTGAGCAGTGGACATGTGCTTTCTGGAGTAATGAAGAGAAATGTGTGAACCAGAACTAATCATCCAGCGTCAGGGGGATGGAACCAGAGATCTCCTGATGAGAGGGCAAACTGCACCACTTGGAAGTCCACACAAACTGTTACGATTAGATATAAACGCAACACGCAACCTACCCTAAACTGTAAAAAATGTCTGTAGGTTTGGTGATGATGGGAAAACTGTCAAACCATGACAGTAAAAGACTGTAAACTGTAAAAAAAATTGTTAATAATAATAATAATAATAAATAAATAACTTTTAAAAAAATATTTTTGTACAGAAAATATATTTCCATTTTTTAGAGTTTAGTCTTTTACTATCATGGTTTGACCGTTTTTCATATATATATATATATATATATATATATATATATATATAAATATATAAATAAAAAATGTATTTATTTATTTATTTATTTTTTTTGTGAAAAATGCATTGTCAATCATAAATAGCCAAACCATTATGGGCAGTTCCAGTGGCCAGGGACTGGGACTCATGGGGAGCTCATGGGGATTCTTAGCTACTCCCAATTTTCTGTGTTTTTCAGGGTTTATTCAGTTTTCATTTGGGGCTTTTTGTGTTGGGGTTGCACTGGGAGCATTATTGTGTGTGTGTGTGTGTGTGTGTGTGTGTCTATGTGTTTGTCTGCATGTGTGGTGTTGGTGTGTGATGAGATATTTGCTGGTCAGAGTAGGTCATCATCAGCCTGTGTTCAAACGCTGGAGTGTGACAGACCCTGAATCTCATCACATGACTAAACTAATGACAGAGAGGCAGTTTCCTTTCTGCACTACAGTGTTTTAAGGGCTGTATTAAGGATGATAATTCACAGTATGGCTATGTCTCAAACCCTATCCTTGCGTTTGTCACTGTACATTCGTGTGAACTGTATGGAAAAACAATGTCCTTCTGTTGTAAAAACAAAAAAAAGGTGTATTTTTACAGTAAAATATGGAATTAATTCCACAGTGATTTTTTTTTCACAGTAATGTAAACTATAGAGCTCTTGAATATAACATTTACAGTTGCCATAAGCATCTTTAAAACATAATTGGTTTTTGTGTATATATAGATACACATGTGTTAGGCCTACGCTAACTAAAAATAAATTAAAAAAACATCTCCCCAGTCACTTTGATGCAGCTCATCTCGGCTGGGTGCTAAAGGCCATGGGTAAGCAAGGGACAGCAACAGAATGAATAGCCGTTCTAAAGCCCCAGTGAACTGGCCAGGACCCTGACTGTGAAGTCATACTCTCAGACAAAATGCATAAAAACTGGACTGCCTCTGGGTTTCACTCACCTGTCAAATTCTGTCCTTTCATTAGAGTGCAAATGTAAGCAGATGTGATAGCAGGGGAAAAGGAAGCTCCTGTAAGATCTGGACCTGATCAACAGAACCATAAAGGAGCCTTGCAGGAGGCAGTAAAAGAACCACTTTGCAAATTGCAAAGTACTGTCAATGGCTAACAATCAGGGATGGTTCAGAATCACGAGTGGTCACTCTGTGGTCAGCTGTGCACAGCTGGATTATCATTATCATTAGACGTCTTGTCCTGATCCTGAATGGCTGGCATTCTTCTTAGAGTAATCAAAGTGTACAGCAGTACTGTATTTAGAAACATAGACCAAGTGCTGGCCTGCTAACAGTGAAGGAATTAGTATATGGCTCAAGGTCAGATGGGCAGTGAGAACCTCATGATGAAGCTGAGAAAACATTGAGAAAAGTAGGGAACATAAGTAGTTGATTATATAAAGACATACAGTAGATTGATTTTCCTTAACCCTGTCTAAGTGAACAGATAAATACTTTAGCACTGCATAAATGCTCTCAGATCAGTAATTCACTCATTACAGCCTTGTTCAGTCCATGAAACTCTTATATGTTTTTATGTTAAACACTGTGTCCTGGTTGTGTTTCTGGTTTGCTGTTAATCTTTAAAGTGTTCAAATTAAAGAAGCCATTAAAGGCAGTTTTGGCCTAAAATGGTTGATTGGCTCTGAACTCATTCCCACACCTGGTTAAAGTCTCGGCTGCAAAGGAACTATGCTCAGTATCTTCATTGTCCTTATTGATACAAAACCTTGTTTCCCCATTCTCTGAGAATATCACCTGCTGAGCCCACATTGTAGCTGTGTCAAGTGTTTATACCAAAAACTAGGGCTGAATCTCATACATGTATCACACAATGTAGTGGTGAAAGTAGTATTAGTTTTATAATAATTCGTTTTATAATTTGGAACAGCAAGGCTTTTGTCAGATCTTGTGTGTGCAGTCTCTGCAGTGTGGAGATGATGAGTTCGTATTTCTAGAATTCCTCTGTTCAACTTGATCAATGATCGTCCGACTGTGGGGCAGTCACAGTCCTTGTGCTCGTCGTTGACGTGACACATTGCATTTCTGAGGAGATACGCGTCAGTCTACAGTGTAAAGCACAGCATAGGGTTCAACTCTACGCAGGACCCAAATATTGCTTACAGCATAGGTTCGACACAGAAGCATAAATTGGTCTTTACACAGTGTCAAAACGGAAAATATGTTTTAACTTAAATAAAATCATTAAAGACAGCTTCCAGTGAAAATCTAGATTTGTACTTTGTGAACTTGACTATGCTGTGTTGTTTATTCACTTGAAGATATCTCCTGAGTGAAATGCTGAACAGGTGGATTCAGATAGCTGGGGTTTCTTATGTCATAAACCTAAGGAACCAATCCTGACAAAGTGAGGGGCGGGGCTTTCAAGCTGCTGACGAGTGTTGGACAGGGTAAGCTGAGATAGAGAGGTGGATTAATTGCATATTCCTAGACTCAGTGAATGTGTTTAAGTCATTAAGAGACTAATGCTGATGAACTTGTAAATCTGTCGTTCTAAAGAACAGAGAGTGTTAGTGGTTTAGAGATTTAATCAATGACCTGAGGGAGATTTTAACTGACATTAAAACATACTTTTTTCCTTCTCCTGTAATGCCGTTTCTTAGGAGATACAAGGTTTTGTTGGGGAGTGGAAAGAGTTCTCAGCCACTGAGCTTCTTTGTGGAGATTATCACTGTTTCTTATCTCGGCACAATCTATTACTAACTACTGGTTGATGTCTTTTTTTCTTTTCCCAGCAGGGCTCTTTCACAGGAAACCGCACTCAAAGGCTGGTATCCGGTTTGTATGTTTCCAATTAACAAATAAATAAATATATTATTTTCATGTGTCCCCAAGTCAAATGGGTCCGCAATCAAGTTGGACCACTCCCCATCTGATCCTGCCTGAACAGTTGGAAGCTGTGGGCCTCCGTGTCTTCTGAAGGTCCAGTGTGTTTATGAGTCTATGGAAACACCAGGGGAAAGCCACAACCATTAGCGTGTGTGTGTAGAATAGCTGTGTGACACCTTTAGTCAGAGAGCTACTATTAGATATGATCTACTGATATGGGTCATATCTGCAGCTGTAAGATCTGCCTTAGCCTGATTATTGGCAACACGCACCATATAAGAGAGAGAGAGAGAGAGAGAGAGAGAGAGAGAGAGAGAGTTTAGTGAAGAATGCTGGGCTGATCTGTAAGTAATTTGGTGGTTGGTGCTGCTTTGGTTTATTCATGTCTCTCGCAGCCCTGAGGGGGTTTACATCCAGTCAAGCCACTGAGAGACAGAGCTGAGAGGAGGGATTTCTCAGAACTGAGAGAGAGAGTGAGTGTGAGTGTGAGAGAGAGAGAGAGAGAGAGAGAGAGAGAGAAACAAAAGAAAGTTAAAGATGCAAAGACCGTGAAAGAGGAACAGAGATAAAAAGTGGATGTAGAGAAAAAGAAATGAAGATGGAGAAGTACAGAGAGAGAGAGAGACAGAGAGAGAAGTGAAGAGGGAAAGAAAGGCAATGACAGAAAGAGAAATATAGAGAGATATAGAGAAGGAAAATAAAGTGAAAGGCAGGAAGAAATGACTGAGAGAAACAGAGGGAGAGAGAGAGGGACCTTGATCTTTATTTTCAAATTTCATAATAAATATAAATAAATAAATAAATAAATAAAAACGGCAGTCATTTTTCCTCAATAAAATAGACATAACATTTAAATCCTCTGTCTCTTTATCCAGAACACCCAGCCCCCAAGTCCCCACACCTGATTAAAAACCTGCAGACTGTGCGTCATTTTATAACAGGCAATTCCTGCCTCCAGCAGCATCACGGAGAAGAGCTGTGTCCACTTAGGCTCCTTCAGGTCAGAGAGAGAGTTCTGGAACAAGACGGTAACACAATCACATACAAGGCTTTTCCAAGGACATCTGTGAAGTCTGTAAGCTGTGGAGTTTTAAAAGAGAGGGAGAGAGACAGAGAGAGAAGGAGAGAGAGAGAGAGAGAAGGAGAGAGAGAGAGAGAGAGAGAGAGAGAGAGAGAGAAAGAGGAGAGAGAGAGAGAGAGAGAGAGAGAGAGAGAGAGAGAGAGAGAGAGAGCAGACAGGCAGAGATAAAAGACAGAGAGAAAAAGAGAGAGAGCGAGAGAGAGTGAGAGAGAGAAAGAGAGAGAGCGAGAGAGAGAGAAAGAGAGAGAGAACTGTCTATGCCAAACTCTAGTCCTCTGGATGCAGCACTTTGTCAGCACGCCTGAAGAGATATATCACTGTTTCATCCTCCTCCCCCTTTTGATATTTTCTTTCTCTCACTCTGTCTCTTTGCCACTGATGGAACACATACTCAGCGTTGAGCCCATGTTATGTTTTTTTTTCCTTACACACTTTATCATGCAGAACAGAAATATATTAAAGCGCAGTCGTCACCAAATCCACCTCTGAGCAGCAACAGACACAACCACAGAGAGAGAGAGAGAGAGAGAGAGAGAGAGAGAGAGAGAGAGAGAGAGAGAGATCACCATGAATTTCTGTCCTTCAAAGATGACACTTGGACGATCTGTAAAGCTGACATCCGGCTGCACTAATGTGCACTGTCACCATAAACAGAACACTCTCTCTCTCTCTCTCTCTCTCTCTCTCTCTCTCTCTCTTTCTCTCTCTCTCTCTCTCTTTCTCTCTCTCTCTGTCATTAGTTTAGTTCAAACAGAGAGTATGGACTGAGTTAGGGTCGAGCAGAAACAGAACAGAGTGTGCCTGAAATGTCCAGAACCCTGAGACATCTGTGTACACAGAGGAACATAGAACCGAACTAAACTCACAGATCACAAATCGAGATTCTGTCATAGACCTGTTCTCTCCTGTCTCTCTCTCCATTGTCTCACCATTTCAAATCTAGAGAATACAGTTCCAGCTCAAGGCTTGGGGACTCTATACAACTTCTTAAATGGTACCTTAGGGCACATTCAGAACACATTATATCATTAGTTGCAATACTGAGGGACTTCAGTAGTGGACCTTCAGGTGACTCTGGAATAAGGCATGATGACATTAGGCTCATGTGCAGCTGCTCCAGATCCTGCTTTTGTCTAGTGATTATACAAGGTGTGTGGGTGCAAACTTAATGATGTAGAGTGAATGCATTATTTTTGTGTAATTAAAATCAAATATGCATTAAATCCTTGCACCCTGTTTTAAATACATAAATATACTGATAAGAAAACCCAGACCTCACCAACATGTGCACATACCACAGGTAAAATATCAGTGCAGTTGCCAGTGCTTTACTCTGTTTCACTGTATGGAATTACAAGTAATGTATATTTACTGGCATCAATTTCTGGCAAAAATCTCATTATTGTTATCTCATTGTTTTGTTTATGTATGTCTCTGCAAACCTGGCCCAGGTGCTACACAAGATTTTTTGGGGGATGCCATAGAAGAAGCATTTTTGACTCCATAAAGAAATCGGTAATGAACCTTAAGATTTTAAAACTTTAAAAAGTTCTTCACACTCATACATCTCTTAAACAAATGTTTTTCTTATGGAACAGAAAGTGCTGTAACTTGTTTAATTTTAAGAGTGTTAAGTGGATGGGGATTCTGGGTAGGCTCCGGACCCACCTCGACCCTGAACTGGATAAGCAGTTACAGATAATGAATGAATTAATGAATGAATGATGTGGATGGGGGTTCAGTGAACATTCATTCATTTATTCATTCACTGTCTGTAACCACTTATCCAGTTCAGGGTCATGGTGGGTTCAGACTGGGCACTGGGCACAAGGCAGGAACTTGCAGGGGGTGCCAGTCCATCGCAGGGTGACTTTTGTGTCTCCAATCCGTCTACCAACATTTGTTTTTGGACGGTGGGAGGAAACCAGAGCAGCCGGAGGAAACTATTTTTTTTAAATGTAATTTTCACTCTTAACCTGTAGACATTGGTTAGATTAGCAAATAGCAATTAGCTTTTCAGATCCTTGAAAAAATATTTGTCATCAAAACATTGCATTCTGATCATCACATAAAACCATTCGCCATGAATCTACAGAAATATTTCACCACCCACTGAAGCACACAAATGGTTTTAGAACACTCGGTTTTAAATAAAACCACTGACTTCAGTAAAGAACCCTTCATCTTTTTTTAAAGTGTATAGCGTAGTCATCCACAGTTCATGACTAGATTATGATCTGAAGAACCACTTTTAGCACACGTGGACTTTAATTATAGCTTATGTTCTAGAGTAAACCTCCTAAAACTATGGTAGGAAAGCAACCATTGGGAACCTCATTAGTGTTTGCATATTCTCCAGAATATAGGCGCAGTGTACACAAGCGCACGGTCAGGGTCTGTGGTCAGAGTCAGATTTACTGTATTTAGTCTGAAATAAAAGGATCTTTTTTATCCTTCATCCTTTCATTTTCATCTGACAAACCATTAATCATATGTCGGGCAGACTAAGAGGAAATAATTACAGTCATGCTTCTGGGGGTCAGATTTCCCCGAGTTATGTGGTATAGGATTCAAAGCAAGACGGCTCTTGTTGAGCCGTGATTCAGATGTTGCAGCCCCAAATCTTAATAGGTGGAGACTATAAAACCTCAGAAACACTAAAAGCTGCCAAATTCTGTGATTCATTTCTGTGATAAGGTGTTAAACGGCTGTGAAATGACGTACCCTGTGCATTTGTCAATTTTAGGAGGACACCGAGACACAGAAACGAGCCGGACTTCACCTCGTAGACATTGTGTGAAATCTATGAACATTACGTTAGAAGGTTATTAAAATATAAATCCACAGCTACCATGGCAAGAGGTGCTTATGAGGGCACCGTCTTGTACCGCCTTGATGATGTCATCGGTGATGTCTGCGACCTCTGAGACCTCTGATATCATGCTCGTCATGGTTTGGGTACTTACAACATCATGAATCAAGCTCTCACTGCCACCCAGGCAGAACAGAGAGACAGAAAGTGTGAAATACAGTGGAAAGGAGCTAATATTTTTAATACGACATTACAAACAGTGTATTTCATGCTGTCAGGGATTTGGACGGGAAGCTAAGGAAAGGAAAGGGAGAGACTGTGTGTAAGGCATTCTTGGAAGGTAGTGGAAACCTTCCTGGCCCAGAGAGACGTTCATTTAAAGGTTGTGAAATATGGTGGAGGGGGTCACTGGGGGGGGGTGTGGATGAGGGTCAGCTGAATCAGACTGAACCTAAACAGACGCAATTACTCATATTACCATGACCAGCAAATCCCTCTCTCTCTCTCTCTCTCTCTCTCTCTCTCTCTCTCTCTCTCTCTTTGCCTACTCTCAATTTATCCTCTCCACTCTGACTCAATCTTCACATACACTGAAAGTGTACACATATACACCCTTATAATAGGTGAATCCATCTATTTTAAAGAGCGCCCATTGAGGACACAGGCATTCTATTATGCACACACAGCTTTTTAAATTCTCATCCTGAAAATCACGAAATAAATTAGGACTCTCTTGTAGAGAGTCTTAAAGGTGACCTTGCTCAATGCTAAGTATCAGCTAAAGATGTATACACCTTGAGTCAGCCAAATCACTTTCTTTGTGAGCCAGTGTGACATAGGGCTATGGAGTTATATTGAGTCCAAAATTTATTCATTCATTCATTCATTCATTATCTGTAACCGCTTATCCAATTCAGGGTCGCGGTGGGTCCAGAGCCTACCTGGAATCATTGGGCGCAAGGCGGGAATACACCCTGGAGGGGCGCCAGTCCTTCACAGGGCAACACACACACTCACACACATACACCTACGGTCACTTTTGAGTCTCCAATCCACCTGCAACGTGTGTTTTTTGGACTGTGGGAGGAAACCGGAGCACCTGGAGGAAACCCACGCAGACACGGGGAGAACACACCAACTCCTCACAGACAGTCACCCGGAGCGGGAATCGGACCCACAACCTCCAGGCCCCTGGAGCTGTGTGACTGCGTCACTACCTGCTGCGCCACCGTGCCGCCCAGTCCAATATTTACTCATGATGAAATTCACAACCAAATCATTCATTAAAGCACTTACATTGAAAGACCTCAAATATGTAGGTCCTCTAACTGCCTCTAATATGAAATACATCAAATATGTAGGCCCTCTAACTGAAATATTATCAAACACACACACACACACACACACACACACACACACACAATGGTTTAAGGACTACATAAATGTGTATGCACACACACACACACACACACACACACACACACACACACACACACTTCAGTACAAGAACATCTGTAGCAGGAAATCTGTGAGTTTAACCTTACAAGCAACTTGGGATTAACTAAACCCACTGTTAACCCCCACCAGGGACAGATAAATCCTATTCTCACCTCCACAAGCCAGCGATGAGCCACCTCCACCTCGTCTACACATCCACTGCTTTAAAACCTCCACCTGACCCCACTGCAACAGAAGAGGGGTTAAGAGTGCAGCCCCTGTGGGTGTAAAGGGGCTCCGGGCTCTGGACTCTCCCAACACCTTGGCTTTGTGCCCAGGGCTGTCTTAGAGAACTTACTGAAAACAAAAATGCCTCAATGCAACTCATATACGCTACCAATGGCACAAATGCTAACAATAAACATTGCAACCCTCAATACCCAAAAGAGCTGGGACAGTATGTGAAAAGCAGTGTTGTGTAAATTCACTTTGATATATAATATAATATTTTATATTTGACCCCATCAACTTTACATTTTACCACAGAGATCGGCTTGTTCTGAAAATAATGGCTGCTATATGTTCCAAAAGATGTAGAGTCTGGGGCAGTTTAAGAACTTTGGGACATGAACAGCAGAGGGTTAAGGCTGGCCACTACCAATGGCCACTGTTAAAGAACAACGCTCCTCAATTAAAGATGACTTACTGTGCTGTAGCAGCGACAGTGCTGACATGGTTCAGAGGGATGTGCTGATGTGTATTTCAGTTTGAAACATGTTTCCAAAGAGACCAGACATAAGGACAATGGCTGACCCCTCTTCACTGCTGCTACAAGAGTCTACTGTTAAAGTGTCCTGTGTCTCTGTCGTTATAAAGCTGACCTCTTCTGTGATGTAGGAATTATCTCTCTTTCATTGTAATGTCTGTCCTTTCCTGTGGGGGTAATATTGAGCAATGTTGGTGAAAATGTGACGTAGTTAACTACTGTGATGTAGTTGTCGAACAGAACACTGTGGAACACTTCACTGACCTGGAGGAGTATTTCCAAAGCTCCAAAGCCAAAGTTCCTGCTCCCAGGGGTAAAGTCTTGGCCTGGTGTCAACATGAGAATAGAATCGTTGGAACAGACCTGGACTCCGATGTGGTTCTCAGGCCGCTTGCTATGAGTGGTGTGGAAGTCCGAAGGGTGATCTGGCACCAGGGTTGAACTTTGGAACAGAAGACGGTGCCAATCCAGGAGGGAGAAAGCATTTATGTAACTCTCTCAACTTTGACCCTCCCCTTCTTTTCATGACCTTTTGTCAGCTTTGTGACGCCCCACTCTGGGTGCCTCCGGGCCGGATTGTTTTGCTACCCTCTTTTCAACCTTTCCTCCTCTGCCCTCTCTCTCTCTCTCTCTCTCTTCACCTTTGCCAAATGTGTATCTGCTTTCACTCGTTCTCTTTTTGTTTACGTTCCCTGTGTTTCTCTCTTCAGCAGGAAAACAATAATAATGTTCAGACGGCACATGCATATATGTGTGTATCTGTGTGTGTGTGTGTGTGTGTGTGAACAAGTGCCAAACCTCAAACAAACTCTTGGCAAGTGGAGGGGTGTTAGTTCCCCTGGTGACCTTCCTCAACCCTAAACACGGACACTAAGTGAAGCGTGACTCGTAATGGAGTCCAGTTGTGGCATGTCGCATGTTTGTTTCTTTCCCTTGAAATATTTACCTCAGTGGATCCAAAAGTCTCCCCGTCTCTCTCTCTCTCTCTCTCTCTCTCTCTCTCTCTCTCTCTCTCTCTCTCTCACACACACACACACACACACACACACACACATCTAGATACAACAGACATAAAGGAGATAAAGGGAAAAAGCTGCTAACATGAGCGATACCAGCAAACTGCTATCAGATTAACAAGAAGTAGACTACATCAAGGGCATGAACTTCCAGTTAGTGTGTTTGTTTGGGAAAACTGTACCATACACTTGTAGCCTTGGCCTGCAAACAGATAGAGTACACACAACTTATCTTTTCATCGTTCAGGTATTTAATAATAAATTCCCTAAATGTAAATTACTTCTGAAGATATTAGGTGAAAAGTAATCGATCTGGTTGTGGAACACTGGTAGTAGAAGAAACACTAGAGTTTCCAAAACTAAAGCTGAAAAAAGGACTTTTAACAACCATGCAAGACAGACCAGCAAAACTGTTCTCCTCAGATAAACAGTAATTAAAGATTTCATCACTACGAGAAAAGAGAAATTCAAACTCTGGGATCATACGTGGAAAAACCCACATCGAGTGTCATCAACTGGGTGAGCCACTAGGTGCAAGGCAGGAACGCACTCTGGAGAAGTCTGTCCCTCACAGGGCGACACATACTCACACCTATGATCACTTTTTGGTGCACCTGGAAGAAACCCATGCAGACACAGGGAGAACACACACAAACCCCTCACAGACAGTCACCAGAGCAGGAATTGAACCCACAACCTAGAGGTCCCTAGAGCTGTGTGACTGCAACACTACCTGCTGCTCCACCGTGCCACCCCAATGCCCACACACACACACACGCACGCACGCACGCACGCACACACACACACACACACACACACACACACACACACACACACACACACACACACACACACACACACACACTATTATATGGCAGTATATGGGTGTCAAATCTACCAAAACATAAGCATACAAAAGTTCTCCATTACAATCGGGTCATTGATGGGACACACATCCAGTGTAATATCAATCCTGCAGCTTTACTCTAGAAAAAGCACTTTGTAAAAAGTAAAGCCCAGACATTTCAGTTTTTATCACAGAAGAGAATCTCTGAAAGCCCAGGGAGAGACCCTTCAAATGCTCAAGAAATGTCAACCACATACAGGCCATGGGCTGCAGCAGGCTTTAGTTACACTGCTACCCTTGCAGGTGGAGCTGGAAAGTTTCTTCCACATGGAAACATGCATATATGTACACACATACACACACACACACACACACACACACACACACACACACGCTTTACACAATGCCCCTTTTCTCCATTTGCTAATGTTAGGAAAGTTTTAAATTGAGTCTCGTGTTTGTGTTGGTTTACATGCATTTTCTGGACAGGTGTGTATAAATGGACAACATTTACACACACACACACGCTTCCACATTCTGCCTACCTTGTTAACCCACATGACAACCACAGAAGTTTGGAATCATTATCAGGGCACTGAGAGCGCTGACCAGAACTGGTGTGCTAGTGTATGTTGTGGTGGCACGACTGGATCAGACACAGCAGTGCTACTGCGGCTTTTAAATTCTGTGTCCACCCACCGCCCACTCTATTAGACACACATAACTTGTTGGTCTAGATGAAAAGTCATCTTGTTCATACACAGTTTGTGTTGTGTTAATGGTCACAGTACACTGTTGGCTGGATCTTTGTGGGTTGGGGACTGTTCTCAGTCCAACAGAGACACTGAGGTGTTTAAAATCCTAATCATACCAGTACAACACACACTACCTGTGCACCTGTAAATCACCACTGTCCAATGAAAAATGTCTATCTCCATTTTTGTGGAGTTTTAATTTACTATCATTTTAACATAGCATTGTGTGAAAATTTTGCTTCCCGTTCCGGGTGACTGTCTGTGAGCAGTTGGTGTGTTCTCCCTGTGTCCACATGGGTTTCCTCCCGGTGCTCCGGTTTCCTCCCACAGTCCAAAAACACACATTGGTAGGTGGATTGGCGACTGAAAAGTGACCGTAGGTGTGAGTGTGTGTTGCCCTGTGAAGGACTGGCGCCCCCTCCAGGGTGTATTCCCGCCTTGCGCCCAGTGATTCCAGGTAGGCTCTGGCCCCACCGTGACCCTGAACTGGATAAGAGCTTACAGATAATCAATGAATGAATGCATTTTTAATGGGACATCAAAGTGAGTGGATGTCACAGACCTTTGGAAATATGCTAAGAATATCCTGTTCTACCTTCTTTAAAATATTTTACAGAATTCCACTACAAGTTCATAGCAGAACTGTCCTGGTAAGGACGGGTGCAGTCCTGGGAGGAGGAAATGAAGGGTTATGTTATGGGGAAGCTGCTGATTCTGGTGCATTCTGGGATGGGGCCTCTGAGCCTGGGGCTAGATTAGTGTCGCTGCTGATGTGAAGCACAGGAAGAGGCTTCAGCAGGCAGCTCCTCGGGGCCTGGAGATGGCGTGATTACACAGCAGGACATGGAGTACCTTATAATTCCCTGGCCCTGATTCTGCTCTGGAGATGATATACCTGTGACCTGCTTATTCAACAAAGGCATTTTAGGAGGGTTTTTTTGTTTCTTTGTTTTTGTTTGTTTGTTGTTTTTCTAGATAGATAGACCTACTGGAGATAGACCGACTGGATAAAACTTTTTTACATTTGTTTTACTACTGGCAAATAAAACAACAAAAAATGTTAATTATATTCGTTATTCATACGTTAGTAGGCTATTGTTGCCAAGCAACACAAAATTCAAAAATATTCCATTAACCACATTATGGTTTTCAATAAAAAAATGAATAACATGCATTAATTTAGAATTTGATTGTGGTGTGTGTGGTCTTATGTGTGTATTAAATGTTCTACCCTGGCTTTAATTATGGCTCAGGTTTTAGAGCATTAAAAGGTTACACTTGCTGGGTGAAAGTGATCCTGTGAGGTTGGTTTCTCGAGGGGGAAAAAAACCCCAACAACTTTGGTTTTGTTCACAGAAGTGTAAAATCTTTGATGATAAATTTGCAAGATTTTTCACTTTGATCTTTGAATGTTATGTCCATTCCCAACTAATGATTAAAACATCAAACGAATCTGAGAGCTGAAATGTCTGAAGTAGTACTTTTTACCCATGTTCTATGATGATATCAGTCTTAAATCACAGAATCCAAACTCCAGAACTGTTCTGACCTTCCCGCTCAGCCGCAGTCTGGAACGCTGGCTCCGGCTGTGAGCCCTGGAATGTCCTCTGAGCAACATTTTAAAGACAGAAATATGCTAATAAAGCAAACAAACTGAGTTGTATTTCATTTCTCCGCAACTTATATAGCTGGGGATTGGAGACCACAGTAGTTTTTGGAGCTCAGCATTTAGTCATAAGCCAATAAACCAATCACACCTACAAGAAGCCCGACACATATTTAAGTAACACGACCTTATTAGATTTGACTCTTCATTGAAACACTGCTATAACCTCTCCCTGTACGCCACACTGATGTCATTTAGGCAAAATGTCAGAGTAAAACTAATTGGTGGAAATGTCGAGCTTGAGCCCCTTGATAGATGGGAGGAATGCAGGGCTTGAATAAATCTTGTGGATTTTGTTGACTTGGAGCGAAAGATTCTGCCGCTAGGAAGGAAAGGAAAAGAGAACATGATGGAGGGAGGCAGGGAATGGGGTAACATGATTACTGCTGGCTCTGGGCACAAGGGGATGTAAACAGAGACGGATACACTATCTCAGAACATGGCTATCTGCTGTAACTGTGGTGGACTGACCCTGCTAGCGGTCCCTCTGCGAGGTCAGATTAGAGGCTAACAGAAATGATGGATTCAGCAGCATGATCCCATTCACATCTGGGAGTGTCTACTGGATTGAAAAACACATTCTGAAGAATATTTGGAGGACCCTGACCTAATTGAAGAAAAGTCTGGCCCATTGACCACTAACATTGTGCATCATTATTCAGCCTGTATTAGAAGTTCCTATTTTTAAATTTTTCATGATAGAAATATAAAGGGAATTACTTCATGAATGCAGTTAAATGATGTGCAAATACCTCATTATTTTGGACTCATATTTGTCTTACATTCTAATAATAGTTTGCTAATGTTATTATTAATCTATATGAAATAATCTAATATGATTTTTATGTTTAAAGAATTACTTTGACTCAAAAATTTATCTGTGATGTGTTGAGGGAGAATGAAATGTAGTGTCTCCAGGACACGGTGCTAACATTAGTTCTTTCTAAAAGCAGAGTTGTAGGTTCTCAGGGTTTCGGCTCTAATCTACTGCTCTCAGCACCGCCACAAAACAACGCCCTGTAGGAGGGGCTGTGACTCCATTGGCTGCAGCACTGAATGATGGACAGATAACTCTGGCTGTTGATTGGCTAAATAAAGGTGACGACCAATGAAAATGCGTTCTTTGGTTAAGAGCCGTGGAAAATCTTCTGCTTGCTCCGGCTGAGAGAGAGCTGCGTGTTTCTGTCTCAAACCATCCCCATAACATTAGCTGAGTTCCAAAGCCTAGGCTGCTGCCAAGGTAGGACTGTTCTATGAAGACTCCTTCTTAGTAACCTGAGCACCCAAATGGAACTGTCTAAGAGGCTGTGTTGTGTCGTAAACGGAAAGGTCTTATCTGCCTTAAGCACTAACATGACTGTAAGTTAAAATAAGTTCTATTTGCTTATTATCCTAATATTATCCTCCAAGGCAATACTATTAAAATAAAACTCATACAACTTATAAACACTCAAACTGCACCTCAAGTCTTTAATTTCACACAAACTGATACATGTGTGTCTACGGAGTGTCTAAGAGTTTGAGACTTTTATTTTAACTGCAGAGAGCCGCTAAAGAACAGGTGATCGCTCAGACTGACCAATGAGGTGTAAAGTGTGCTTTAAGCCCGCCCACATTTCTCAATGAAAATAATGAACCGTAACCAAAACACAGACAGTATTATCGTTTCTGTCTTCGTGTGTTCAAACTGAAAATGAATAAATTAGCCATTTTTTTCATTCTCCCATTCTCCATTCAGTCCAAGAATCAAAGTAATAAAATGTTCATGGATCCTGCTTCCGCCACCAGTTCAAAACAAGATGCAGCAGATAACGCATGTGCACTGTATCGAATCAACTGGCCATCTGCTCTATGATTCTTGTCTGTGAGTCCAGTGATGTATTTTTGACAGTGTACCAATTCGTGTTCATAATCTATAATAACTCAAGTCGTATGCGTAAGTCTTTATGATCGTATATTTTTGAAGTTGTATTCGTACAAAACTCACAGACCAGACTTTTGTGTACAAATGAAATATTTATGTATAAATGTAGATGAACATGCACACTTTTATTTTTGACAGTAACCTTACTCCAAACAAAACACATCCAGTATTGGTTCAAAACAAATCCAGTATCGAATCAATACGATTCCGTATTTTATGGGATGGTTGACAACACAATGGGGGTGTTTTCTCTTTTTGGTTTAATCAGTTGGCCTCCTCTTATATCAGTGAAAGAGTGGTACATTAATTTACATAATGTGTCCATGTTTCTGGAAAAGTTAGGACATACCTTAAAATATATCGGTAATTTGTTAATAATCCTTAAAAGTGACATCCACAATTGTAATCAAAAAACCATTTTTTTTCATAAAATTCTTATGTTTCATCATTATTTGCTGCTCTCCAGTCTCTTTGCGAGCTGGAAACTGATCTAATGTGTCATTTTTTGCCTTAAAAATAAACCTTTCCCCACAATCATTAAAATTTTGTAAATAATACAAATAAAATACAAATAATAACGTGATTACTTCAACACACAATTCTGGGCAAGGGCAAATTACACTGGAACATTACATTAATATTCTGAGACATTCTGTAGTAAAAGGTATAAAAGGAGTATCCACTAAAGGTTGAATCTTTGCAAGGGAGGGAAACTACTTAATTTAAACTTAATTAGAGAATTGTGAAAGAGTTCAAAAAGAACAGTACAAATTACAAACAATTTACATCTTTCCCCATTTACTGTTTTTAATATTGTGAAAGGATTGAAGAAATCTCGAGAAATCCCAGTGTGTGTGGGGCAAGACTGGACTGTTGAAGACTGCCGAATGTGGGACTTTCAAGCCCTCAGACAGCACTGCATGAAAAACTGTAATGCTACTGTGATAAATATAGTCATGTGTACTCAGGAGTAAAACAGTGGTTATTTAATACAGTCCATTGTAACCTGTAAGTTTTAAGTAAGGTGAAATCCATACTCCAGTTCTATGCAGAAACATCACTGAGTTCTCTGGGCCCAATCTCATCTCAGATTAGGTCCATATTCCAGCAAATTGTCAGGGAAAAAAAAAAAAAACAATCAAACAAACAAAAAACAACAGACTTTCTTTGCTAAAGACAAAGGGGACGATCTAGACTGTTTTCAGCAAAATAAGCAAATGTTAACATCTATCACGGTTTGAGGAGTGCTACATTGTCTGCAGCATGGGTACCTCGCCTATTTCAGAAGTTTCCATTGATGTGGAGGTATATGTTTGACTCATTTGTTGTGCCTTTATTCTTGAGGCTAAGCTGTGTGTGACTCACTGTTATTTAAAGAAATTGGTGCTGAAACCAGTTGTTCCAAAAAGGGATTCTTAGACAGGGGGAAAATGCTGCTGTTGTGTTTGATCCTTGTGGTGTTTTGATCAAAGAAGGACACAGACATTTCAATACGTCCCCTTCTGTACTTTGCAGGAAAAATGGGTTAAAATTCCTGAGGTTTTTGAAACAGATTTTTTTTCAATATAGATATAGCAACTTTACAAACTAGAAACTGATTTAAGGATTTAAGGTTTAAACTTTTTTGAAATATATATATAAAACATTCATGAGATAAAAAATCAAAAAATGTTTTCTTTTATTGTTTTGAAAGTACCACAGGCCAAAGAAAATGTACTAATCACTGCTTTCTTTTGTTATTTGCATTCTTCTCCACATTCCAGCTTTTTCTAACTTGGTATTATCATCTTTATCTGGGTCAGAGGTATCTTGTGTCTCCTTTCAGTCTAAGCCTGTTTTAGGAGGATCAACACTAAGTCTCCTGAGCCATCAATGAGCAGCTTAAGGTCACACTCCAAGACAAACACTGGAGCGCTCTCCAAGGTGCTGATCTCTCTCACATCAGCAAGCATCCCTTTCAAACAGCCATCAAACACAGGTCACTTTAACAACACTGAAACGTTCGGGCAATGTGATGGATTCTGTCTGTCTGAGAGTTCAGTTGTTTATACTGTGTAGCAGAAGACTACTGTTATCCCACAAAAGACATGACCATAGGGAAAGCCAAATACAGCTTTTTACTATTTAAGAGTGTTTATGTTTAGACATAAACTGCATGTGTCTAGAACAACAGGGTGACTCACAGAAGAGCACTTTGTCTCCGTCGGCTGAAATCTTCTGCTCAGTCTCCTCTGTGTGTGTTGTGAATACCCCAGCTGGGCCGGCCATCTTGGAGCAGCGTGGGTGTAATATGGACACTTTGCTTTTAATGTTCCCTTGCGCCATTGAACACAAGTGCGAATCAAGACGCCGGCGCATACACACACACACACACACACACACACACACACACACACACACACACCCTACTTCACCCTCCCTGAAAGATTATTCTTCCCCCCTTTTTGCCTCCCTTTCCTGAACCTGTTTGCACAGCTGTATGAAATGTGTGTAGTCTGCTGACACTGCCACTGTGAGAGAGAGAGAGAGAGAGAGAGAGAGAGAGAGAGAGAGAGAGAGAGAGAGAGAGAGAGAGAGAGAGTTGAAGAATTAGAAACAGAAAATGACAAGGAAGGGCAGGACAGCAGGAAAAAAAAACAGAAAAAGCTCACTTGACAGTTATTCTGTTTAAGGGCAGAAGCCCTGAATTAGTGAAGAAAAGTGTATACACACACACACACACACACACACACACACACACACACAAGAAAGAAAATGTGTGTGTGTGTGTATGTGTGTGTGCCAGGAACATATCACATTGAGGTAACAAACACCCGTTTACATATCTTTATTGTGAGGATTTGTTTTCCTTGTGGGGACCTCCAGCTGGTCTCCACTGTGTAAATCATTACATTTTAATGCAAAGACATGTTTTAAGGTTGGTTTAAGGTTAGGTTTAAGTGTGTGTAAAATAGCATTATAGTCACTAAAATAATGATGTTTTGACAGCTTTGTCAAACTGTACCTTTTTGGAAAATTTCCATTGGTCAAATGATTGATTATTTACACACATGTGCACACGGGCAGCATGGTGATATGTGCACACACACAAACCTTATCACCAACATTCATTCATTCATTCGTTCATTCATTCATTCATTATCTGTAACCGCTTATCCAGTTCAGGGCGTGGTGGGTCCAGAGCCTACCTGGAATCATTGGGCGCAAGGCGGGAATACACCCTGGAGGGGGCACCAGTCCTCCACAGGGCAATACACACACTCATACATTCACTCACACCTGCGGACACTTCTGAGTCGCCAATCCACCTACCCTTATCACCATCATATCAGGTGAAATTACTTAGAATTCCACTCATTTTGAGGAGTCTTACTTGAATAACCCTAACTCTAACTCTAACCCTGTAACTCTATACGTCCACAAATATCCGTTTGTAAGCAGATGTTGGTCCCCACAGTGTGATACATATCTGGCCCAAACACACACACACAGGTTATTAAAATATCTGTAAAAACTGATTTTAAAAAGTCAGGCAGCTGTTCTAAAAGGCAAATCCCATACGGTGATATGGAACATATTTATGAGCACACATCCTGACACTGCATGAAAACAAAGCAGTGCTGTGTGGGTGTGTGGGTGCTGTGATGTTTGGTAGAAAAGTGCTTTGTTCAACCTGCAGAATTGGGACGGATCTCATTAATCAGCTCGCAGGCCTAGGTCGGATTTATGAGTAATGTGTTTGTGTGTTGGAACATTTGTGGGTTTGTATCATGATGATACACACAGGAAATGTGCGTGAGTGGGTCAAGAGAGCATGTGGTTTGTTTACCTCTGAACGAGTGTGAGTATAAACTGCATATCCATATCCATATGTGTGTATGTATGAGAGTGCACCATGGTAGTGTGTGAGTGTGTAACTAAAGGAAAGCGCAGAAGAAAAATGTTTCTGTTGCAGCACAGAGGCCCAGTGTTACTCTCCAGCCACACAGAACTCACAACAATCATGCTGCAATAATTCATAATAATTATGACATTTCTGCCTGTCCTCAGCCAATCCCCACCCCCCAACACAGAGCAGTTCCCCTCTCACTCACCCCTCTGAGTGTGAGTGTGTGTGTTTATGGCACTCTATAATAAACCCTCTTTATGGTTGTGGGTGGCCCGCTGTTGACCTCCTCCTCTGCTGGACTCTGTGGCCTCACGCTTGGACGTATCATAATAATCGCCATCATCAGTGTTAAGTGTAAATGTTTCAGAACACTCTGACCATGTCCAGTGGCACCTCACGCTCTCACACTCACACAAGCCCCCTGTGTGCTGCAGGTGAGCTGCCACGTCTGAGTCGGGTACAGTAGCTTAGACTCATACATGAGTGAAAACATTCTGACTGGAATGAAGTAATGGTCAAAGAGCCATACACAACCCCTTCCAATGAGAGGTTTCTGATTTATGGTGTAACAAACATTTTGCACTATAACCACAAAGAAAAAAAAAACAAGACACTGCCAACAGTGTGGGATGCAATGAAGCAGTTACACATGAGCCTAAATACAACATGACTAATCCCATAAATTGTTTAGAAGAGTGTGAAGGCAACGGCACTGGGTTGTGAAGTAACTGATGAAGCACAATCTTATTTTCTTATAAGACCCATTATATATATGTTTATTACTGTGTTGCATCATCACTTCATTTAATAACACTATGTAAGCGTTTGGGAACTGAGGAGACCTGTCATTGTAGTTTTGTAGTTTTTGTAGTTTGCTGCATTATAATGCACCAGTTGTTTTCAGTGGGTGACAGGACTGGATTCGGTTACCCCCTGGATTCTTTGAATGTGGTTTGGCCTTGAATTTGTGACTTTTAATTTGTGTTCATGGATGCAGTGCCATCTAAGGGCTACAAAACCATAGCCAGCTAATATTGTTTTTGTGCCTTATCCCTTGCATATAGAGATTTCTCTGGATTAGCTGAATCTTTTAATGATATTATGTGCTATAGATAAAGAAATTTCCAGGTTCTTTACAATTTTTAATTAATGTGTGTTGCCCTGTGAAGGACTGGCGCCCCCTCCAGGGTGTATTCCCTCCTTGCGCCCAATGATTCCAGGTAGGCTCTGGACCCACCGCGACCCTGAACTGGATAAGCACTTACAGATAATGGATGATTCTTGAATGAGTCTCACTATTTGTCTGAGCAGACTTTGACATGAAGGTGAATCCCTCCCCATCTTTACTTCTGAAAGACTCTCCGAGACACTCTTGTGAGATCCAGTCATGTCACTCACCTGTTGCAAATGAACCTAATTATTAGTTATTGTAGCATTGCACTATTTTACCAGTCTCTGTTTCCCTATCCCCAATTTTTTTTGCTGTAGCATCACATTAAATCAATGCAAAAAAAAAAAAAATTAAAATAAATTTCTTAGAGTCAACATTTAAATATCTTTGTATAATTTTCAGTTAAATATTATTTGGACATGATAATTTTTTTGGAAATGGGATTATACTGACCGTACTGACATCTACGTGGCTAAATATGATCAGATCCTTATAACAGTGTTCTAATGTTCCAAAGCATTCTCAGAAAAGTAGAATCAGTAATGGGATTCAAAAAGAAGAAACGAGCCCAAAGTCCACTCAGAATAATTGAGACCAAGGCAGGAACACCTTGGACAGGGCACCAGTCCAATCACAGAATCACATACTCCCCCACTCACTCACACACAGGAGCAGCGGGAAAAACATCTATCAAGTGCCATTCAATAAAGCTGGCTGTAGTGCTGGCGAAGGTGGTGGTCTTTCACATACCACCTGTCCAGACCAAGAGGTGAGACTGTGTGTTACTGCTCCCTGTAATGACTATTCTTCTGCCTTTACTCCCTCAAACACCCACACACGCACACACACACACACACACACACACACACATTCCAGGCTTTGCCATGTTTACCCATTCCTTCCCAGTAAAATAATCACAGTACATGAGCATGGATGATACAGGGGAGAAGGCAGAGAGAAAACTGTGAAGTGAATGTTTTGCCTGCTAACCACACACACACACACACAGACTCTCTCTCTCTCTCTCTCTCTCTCTCTCTCTCTCTCTCTCTCTCTCTCTCTCTCTCTCTCTCTCTTCCTCTCTCTCTTCCACTAGCCAGCTTCTGGGACCTGGGTCCTATTCAAGGTCACTATTGTCCTCTTTCCAGGAAGCTCTTTCGTCTTCTCTCTGTTGTTTTATGAGCTTGTGTTTTCAGCACAAAGGGCAGAAACCACAACATAGCAATGCTACTACATCATACGCTACAGCGGAGGTTTGAAATCAGAGCCGGGGGTTCATACGGCCACCGCACACGGCGGTCAGAGAATTTTTAGGGTTCACCCAGTGCTTATGAATGGACCATAGGTTGATATCAGCAGCAGGAAGGATAAGCACTTGACCAGTATAAAGCTAGCGTTTGGATTAAAGAAGCGCACACACATGGACACATAAGAGATTTAATCGTTTAGGAAAATCTAATATATGTCTATTTTCAACACCAATTGAAAATAATGACCATTCTCTATTATGATAAAAAAAAAATCTGGGGCAAAATGACCACCAAAATCTTAACAATTTTAATCAAATACACTGATTATAAGGAAGCTTCCATACAGTTCGCTAGATTGTGCATTTCTCTCTGTGTGTCACTGGCTTATCCACAGCTGAGAAATAACATCTGGAGGTATCAGACAGTGGAGAGAACTTTGAAGAAAGATGAGGATGTTGCTCAATTTCTGCTCCATAGGTGGGTAATGCTGACTTAGATTCAAAGTTTGAGAGACCAACAATTGCATGAAAGTAAACACAGACTGAAACTAATAGAAAACTAAACAGCTCAGGTTACAAATGAGTTGGGGTTTTTCTCCACAAAATGGCCTTTCAAACAGTGATATAGACTTAAAAACTATTAAACAACAACTATTAAACTATCAACCACAAACTAATTTCAGTCGGCTTCTTACTCAAACTCACCATTCCACTTTAAAAGATTCTATTTCTTTCCTTGGGAACTGTAGTTCTCCAGAAACTTCTATGTTGCCTTCATAATCCATTCAGTTAAATAGACTGAAAGTAGTGTATTTTTTGGAGATCTGAGGTCAATTGCAGAAGCAGATTACTATCTGATTGAATATGTAGCATAACTGAATTTGGGATTTTACAAATGGCACACATACACAGTTTTGTTTTTAGAATATAATATAGACTTCCTTTATCTTATCTTATCTTATCTTACTTTACTGGAGACTTAACCTACCTATAAACATAACACTAACCTTAACCCTTCCCTATTATTTACTATAGCTACTTTTAAAACTCCACTGACTTTATTCTAAACATTGTGTGTGTTCACCTTAAAACGTGACAATTTTTGTCCCCATTTCAACACTAAATCCCCTCAGTGTGAGGGTGCAAACTGATTTTGAACACACATACACACACACACACACACACATATGCCAAGATCCTGTGACCCCAAAAAAAATCTTTGTGGAGGTACTGTACATAAAATTAATGAGATTACAATTCCTCAGTCCTGGACTAAACAAGTTTGGTAGTTAATACCTTATAAACACAAGCAAGGCCTGTTTTAAATGCAGGCCATTACTGATGCTAACCTATACTGGAAATTCAATCTGCAGATCTTAGGACAGATTTCAGAGCTCTGTCTAGACTGGGTTTCGTGTAGAATACATATCACTGAGTGAGTATGCAGTTTGTGTGTGTGTGTGTGTGTTTGCGTTTTGAGTCAGAATAGTGGGCTAAAGTGACTGAAACCTGATGCTTAAACGTGTTGTGACCTGAGCTGTGGGCCAGTGCCGCTTATCCCACTGACCTCCAGCTGACTCTCTCTCTCTCTCTCTCTGAAGGTCATCTGGGGAAACGGTTAATGGCTGCCTAATGACCGTGTAGCCAGGACAGACGTATTGTGTTGACCTACCCTGGGAATTGTTCACAGAAGGCTGGTAGGCATTTTTACATTGCAGTCAAACAGTATCGTCTATCGCCTCCTGATTTCCGGGGTCCTGTTACTCTTGTGTGATTATAAAGGCATTAGCTGAAACTCGGACTCTGTCTGCTGCATTTGTACCATGTGACTGATTACCAGAGCCGGTTGTAGCCTTCTATGTTAAAGTGGGCATTTAGAAATATGTGGGCAGTTTGGGTAGTATAAACGTTTACTCTGAACATGTGTTGCACCGGCATAAGTGAATCAAACCCATTTGAGCATGTTGTCATTTGTACAACAGTAGCTCATTCACAGGAACTTGTACCGCAGGGGCTTCACTAATAATAAACACAGCTCATTAATTTTACAGTCTATTATTTCTGCAGGCCCAGTCCACAGTATCAGTCATGTTCATGGAAATTCTGTGATTGGCTGATAGTTACGCAGACCCGCCCCTCTTTGAGTCACCTACCAATCAGCACCAAGAAAGCGCCATTTAGTAAATGTCCACACTCCCTTCACTCCCACAGAAACTGTGTGTCGCGGTGGGACTTAAAGCAACACGATGTAAGATTTGGTGTTTTTGCTTCTGGGCTCCCACTAAACTTGCAGAGTTGATTTGATTTTTACAGCACTGTGCTGAAATTAGGATAGAGGTGGAGGGAGGACTGGGTGGTTTACAACCCTCTTCCAAAGATACACAGCACCGTTTCTGCTGTGTTAAGCCATGTGTAGCAACAACCGGGGTTTTATCCTCCTTATTACAGCTTAGTGAAGAATCACAGTGATTTCAAAGATGCTATACTAAGGTAAAATATTACCTGGTGTTATTTTAAACCAGTTTTCCAGTGAACGTTAATCTTTCAAGTGGCCAATGAGGAACTTTGGAGGTGGGCTGTAAGATTCCCACCCAGTCAGAAGTTATTAGAAATGGTACTGGTACTTTCTGGGATATTCTGCTATTGTATTTTTATTTTTTTTCCACTGGGTGGGTGAGCTGAGCCCCAAGGAACATATTACTTCTAGGTGCTTATTATTATACATTAGTTATCTCCTCATAACTCATAACTTCCCTATTGGGTAGCTCTGAGACTGAAACTAAATACATGTTTGTGTGTGTATTTGTGTGTGTGTGATAAATACAGAGGGAAAATTTCATTGTATTGCACCGCAATGACAAAAGCTTGTTTCACATTCAAACCAAGGTGATCTTTAACCCCATTCTTGCACCATGTGTGTTTATATCTTGATGATGGAGAAGCTTCCGGGCAGCGTGGGCCTTTTTTGCTGTGATATGAGATCAGAACTGAGTGGCCCCTCTTTAACTGCACAAGTCTGTGTTCTTTGACAGAGTTTAAGTTGACTAAGATGAATCACGGGCACTGAGCCGCGGAACCCACCATGAAGTCTGAGAGGGAAGTCGCCATTGGTTGCCCTTAGCGGCTGCTGATAAAATAAATGGATTTGAGCGTGTTATGGTGGTTGTGTATATACGGTGTGAAGGTTCGGTCAAAGTACATGTGAGCTAACATGGTGAATGTATACTGGCGAGCGGGCTTCCTGGCCTGGCTTTATTTGTGCAGACTGTGTGTTTAGGCCTTTGCTTTGCAACCGAGGCACTGACACATTTGCGGCGTTTGGTTGTACACACACATACACACACACACACACACTGTCTCTGTGGTTCTCTGCCGCTTCTTTCTGAGAAAGTAGGGCTCCAAACATTTGGCTTTGAGTCTTCGAGGCACGTAGGCCCCAGTGACTCAAAAGCAGAGGCGTTTAATGTCCTTCATGTTTCACACCCGTAATGACACAGTGCAGAGAGTTCCAGACACTGCTAATGACTGGAGATCCTGACCACTGGCTTTGTGAGTCCGCTTCCCTTTTGGCCAGTTTTTTTTTCTTTCTTTCAGGGAAGGGCAGCAATGTTTGGAAAAGCTGTGGTCGGAAGTGCCAGCAGATGCTTCAGGTCTGGAAGAGCTGGTGGAGGGATGGCACCGGGCCTCACTACAGTGGGAAATAGACAGGGATGGAAGGAAAGCAGATGAGTTGGAGGATTCGCCTGTGGTTTTTGGGGAACTGGCTTCTGAAGTCGAAAATAAACAGATAATTTTTTTGAAATATGTCATGGATGTCGCAGAGGCACAATGGTAACATCTGTTACTGCAGATACGGGTCAGGAGAAAACAAGCATGACAGCGCACATACAGAGGAGTGAAGACGTGGCCGCAAAAGTTTCACAGAGACTTAAAGAAAAGAGGAATCAACACAGGAGGGATCCCAAACGTAACCAATGCTGTCTACACATGTACTATACAGATGCAGGAGGGCATCCAGTCATATCTACATTAAACACAGCCTGCTGAGACACCTCCATCTGGCAAATGTTTGCAAGTAGCATCTTCCATAGTTTTCCCCTTTCTCATGGTTTTGTGTGTCACTTCTGCAGTGCGGAGGAAACAAAATGTCCAAAATAAAAAAAAAAAATTGAAAAGAGAACCTGCATTTTGGTTTGTTCATTTATTTGTGCACACAGTGCATGTTCAAATACATTAGCTAGCTTTTTATCTGACTATTTAATAGCAAACATCCATAAAGTACAGTGAATACCCATATTTCTAAAGTTATATATAAAGTTCAAAAACAAAGATACACTATCCTCCCCATATTTTTTTGGACTCTGGAGGAAAATGCTATCATGGTTAGACAAATTCCAGTGGGATGAATTCTGGTGTTTTACTAAAATACAAATTGACCTTGAGACCAGCCAGATGTACTGCCATTCAGCTAAGACTCTCTTAAATTATCGTGTTCCTTAGTTATCATCATCCTCTGTAATAAATTATTATTAAACTACTAATTAAAAATGTATTTTGAAATTTGGCTGATTATAGTTTGTAGTTCACCATTGATTTTAATTTCACCAAGCCAACATCTTACTCTGCCAATCACTGCTTCTTAACCATGGTTACATTACTTATCATCACTGTCCAAGAAATACATGCATCTGAGGAATGGTAACTGTACAGGGAAAGGGGAAAAAAACATTCTTAATTTTCAATGTGAAAAGATTTCATTCTGGAGCATTTAAATTGGTCCGTTCATTATGACATTTTCACACAGTGTGAGGGACATTGCTGTGCTCAAAAGATGTAGCAAACTAAAAATGGACAAAAATGGAGATACATGTTTTGTGGACCACAGTGATAAGCAATAATACAAAACCCTGTGACGGACCCGCACCGTCTCTTAGGTGTTTTCCTGCCTTGTGCTTAGTGATTCCAGGTAGGGTCTGGACACATTGTGACTCTGATCAGGATGAAACAACTACCGAAAAATAATAAATAAATTAATGTATATTACACAAGCATTTTCCCTGAAAACATAATGTTCTCAAACTTTAGTGGTTTAACCGAAGAATTTAAGATGGAAGGAGGTGAGGGGGGGGGCACTCTGAGTGAAGTGAGCACATGTTGTTTGTGTCATTGTTTACCTCCTACTGTTAGTCATTACTTTTTGTAATTAAATGTAATTAAATTACAGGCAAAAAAGGCAGAGTGATACTTAAAGAGTTACATTCAGAGTTCCCTGCTTTAACAGCTCAGTGCATTCAACTCTCTGTGTAGTTTGTCAGTTGTAAATGAGTCTAGGCACTTTCATATCCAAATTCCTAAGAGAGGACAGGAAGCTACCCTCCTTCTTGGATACAGTTGCAGTAAAAGAGCTGCTTAAAAAGCCAAGAGGATATGTATCAGATAAAAAAGAATCTTAAAAGACAGTATTCTTCCCTTATTGCTGACAAAACACATAAGTTTACAAGCTGACAAATCCACTTTCCTCCCCAACTAAACAACATTCATAAACAAAGCATTAGCCTTTCCCCTGCTCTCTCCACTCCAATGGATTAGGAAAGCTTTTTGTTGCTCTTTGGCAATGCCACGCGACCTCAGCATGAGCTATTATGAAATAATAATAATACAGTTTTATGAGTTTAGTGCTTGGTGTTAAGTCATTTCACACTCTGTTACTGAACTCTGGTGTTTAGAGTTTATGCGTATGTTTCTGTGTTTAATGATCTGTTGAATTAATTTCCCATGTGAAACCTGGAAAAATTATGAATAAAATTTTTTTATGTGTTCTATGCGCCAGCATTGTAACTGCCATTATTTGACTTTCCCTCATGTAATTGCATCTTTGTATTTAGAGAGGAAGGACTTACTGCCAAGCCAGATTTTACTGTAATATACCAGAGAGAGAGAGAGAGAGAGAGAGAGAGAGAGAGAGAGAAAGAGAAAGAGAGAGAGAGAGAGAGAAAGAGAATGGCCCTATTTTCTCCTAAATTGTACTTAACTGTTTATTACAGTCAGTGCCACCTGCCTTTCCAGTAACTATCAATAATTTAACGTTTCCATTCCTAAATACAAACCCAGCTGTGAGAGCATTAAGCTTCTACACGTGCACCTCAGCATGCTACTAATTACCTTGGACAACATCCATGCGTTTAAACCATAGGACAATGAACACTACACATGCAAATATTCACGCCGCCATATGGAATAATACTACAGTTCAGGTCATAACCAGTAAATATGAAATCAATAAAAACATGTAACAGTCTTACAATTATTAAAACTACATAATACTCCATTATATTTCAAATCCTGTTCGGCCATAGGCCTAATATAGACCTACATTACTATAATGTAACTCAGCTACATTAAACTGCACCCTAGCACACAGTTTGTATGATCTCCAGAGAATGGACCCGAGGGTGATTTGAAGCTGAGCCTATGGTCAGTGTAACTAAGGGAAGGCTTATTTACATTGTTTTCATGTACACACCGGATTCCAAAAAAGTTGGGACACTAAACAAATTGTGAATAAAAACTGAATGCAATGATGTGGAGATGGCAAATGTCAATATTTTATTCGTATTAGAACATAGATGATAGATCAAAAGTTTAATCTGAGTAAATGTAACATTTTAAAGGAAAAATATTGTTGATAAAAATTTTCACAGTGTCAACAAATCCCAAAAAATTTGGGACAAGTAGCAATAAGTGGCTGAGGTCAGAGTCAATCGATTCTGACAAAAAAAACATGGTGACGGTCTGTGGGCCATTAAATACGCTGCCTCATGTAGGAGGAGAATTCTTTACATTAATATTACCAGTGAGAGGAACTGATGCCAAATGCAGAATCTTTCAAGAGCATTAAAACATTAATATGGGGATGTGGATCTACCAACGTGGTAAATTTTGCTGTGGGCTGCCTAAGTCAGAAAACAAGGCATACGTTGTTTCTTCTTTTTCAATTTTGTGCTGCACCTTACATTTCAAAGTAGTTCCACCTCCTCATCCGAGTTTCTCCAATCACAGCCCTGGACCCTCATGTATATGAGAGCGCAAAGATGGGGTCAAACAGATCAAAACAAACACAACGAGCAGAGAGAATTAAGATGATTTGAATTGTTGATTGTGATCCAAAGCTAAATACAAAACCATCAAAACCTCATAGCAACGTAGATCCTTCTAAAAAATTATAGAATCTAAATCTATACTCAAGCTCCCAATAAACACAATAGATTTTAAAAGAAACATTTGATAAGCTGGTGTCTTATCCACAATTTTCAGGCATATAATACAAGTCTCTGTCTGGAAGTAAGAGGAAACAGTCACAGCTGCTTGAATGAGAATGTTAAACATTTGTTTGTTGGCTGAGATATAATCTATATTGACGCTGACTGAGTGTTTTAAGGATGTGGATATGGTATGATGCTTGTGAAATTGAATGGAATGAACCTGACCACTGGTATTCATTCACTGTGCCACATAAAGATGCGCGTGATGGCTGTTAACTTTGCGTCCCTCGTCACTGGCCTGCAGCTGATTCACAAAACAGGAAATGAATCAGTTGGTGTTAGTGTGTGAAAACATCTTGTCATTGTTATGTCAGATTACCACACTGACAGAAATTACACTGGTGGCAATGCCATTATGTGGCAATAAAGGCTGCTTTCCTTTCTTCACATGAAACAGCTTTGAGCTATGGATGTTCAGCACGATCTTCATCATGAAGCCAGTTAAAGATGTCAATAATGAAAACTGAGTGACATTCAGATGCAGGCCTACAAAGCTTCAGCTGGAATGGGAATTAGACAACTAACCAATGATGCAATTGTCTGCTAAAAACTTGACTGACTACAGTCTAATAGGATAAACCAACCCTAACCACAACCCTAACCCTAACCCTAATCTTATATCACACACCACCAAATGGCTGACCTGTGTGATGTTTCTGTCTAAAACTGTGACCATTTTGTAATAAAGCAATTGAAAATAAATGATAAAATTCATGAAGTGTTACTTTTTTTTTTGGTAATAGGCAGCTAATCCTGTGAAAACAACAACTTTCAACAACAACTTTGATAATCAAATTTAAAGTTTACCTTGCATGCCAATTCACTAGAGAAAGCAAGACAGACATGAGAGTGATGACAGACAGTTAATTCCGACCCTGCAATGTGATTGGCTGAGATAAGTTTCAGGAGTGCCAATATTACACAATAATGGCACTCTGACTGAAGCTCTTCAGGTATCACTCCGCAAAATACTGGATGGGTAACAGGTTCAATTTCCATTCCCACACCTTATTTTGAACAGAGTAGAGAGTTATGGTGCAGCGTTCTGATTTGTAGACAAAAGAAAATCAGAAATAAATAATAATAATCATAAAAGTACAAGTAAATTACTATGTCTATGTGGTTTCTGTGATTGTGTTTAACTCAAGTCAAGACTGACAGATATCACTATGATCTGAATTCAATGTAAAAAATGGTTAAACCATGACATTTTATTGACTTGATGCGTTTATTACTGTTTCTGTCCCGATTTAGGGTTTAAAATCGCACAAGTATCATGTTTCCTGCTAATGTGTGGAACAACATGGATGATGATGGGAAGGGTTGTTCAATTACACAATAATACACTCGAGGGTCGTGCTATAACGTGAGATATTAGCACTGGTGTACTGATCTGTGGCACTCTTCATGCCTTCTGTAAGTCCTATAAACTTTATCTCACTTCTCAAATATCACTGTGTTGCTATATGATCACATATCTGCTATATGATATATTTAACTGAATTTGCTGATCCGAACAACCAATGACTTATAAAGGAAAATCCTGAAAATTATCAGGGGTGCCCAGAATTTTTCATACCACTGTATGTTACCCACTGGAAAATTTTGCCTTATTCAATATGGTCCATGATGGTTCATATAGCGCTAGCTTTAATACATAATGTGCTATTGATTATAAAGCAGAGGAATATATAACCTAACTTGTGTTTGAAATAATACAAATCATGTATAACACATTAAACTAAAAGTACCTTCATTAATTACACTTACTATTGCGTAGTAATACAATACTTCTTTTGTAGTGTCTCATAATTATCAATGAATAACAATGATCATAACTAATTGTATTGTAATCATAGTACTAGCATTAGTATTAGAATGAGGGCATACTCCTGTCTTAACAAATCTAATACTAATATAATATAATTTAACTAAAATAATGTTAGTTATCATTAATATTGTTACATAATAATACATCGATACATTTATCAACTACTTAATACATATTATGAAGCATTAATTCGGGAATCTAGAGCTAATACCAACACACAAACTGTGAAACAAGACCACCCAAAATCAGGTGTTGTAGGCTGCCTAATTCACTAATCATGTAACAGTTCGATTCATTCAGATTTTGTGCTGCTCCTTACATACTGTACTGGCACTTTACAATTGTAGAGTTTACAGCACTGTAGCTGATGCTTAGCATTGAGCACAGTGTCAATAAGCTTATGCACAACTGCTTCAGAGTGTCTCATTCTAATTGTCAGTCATTTTCCAGGGGCTTTAAACAAAAGTTTATCATGAAGTAGCTGAATTCTCAACTTATTCAACAGAATCACTTCTGTTGAGAATGTAATGTTTGTGTGAGCTAACTTAGCAACATATCTAGCTGGCTAACAATCACAAAACTGGAGCTTAATTTGGCCAAGCATGCTACCACTTACTACTCCATTTTGAAGCCAACTCAATATCAATGAGGCAATCTGAATAATTCAGAAAACATATAAACTCTCAGATAAACAGGGAGAGTGTGTGTGTGTGAATATGTGAGTGACAGAAATGAAAAGAAAGAAAAAAGGGATGTAGGGGTAAAAATTTTTGCCAGACCATGATCGGTTTAAGCTCCAGATATTGATTGGATGTGTGTTACTGATCCAGCCGCTGACTGATCCAAGCCAGTGATCAGACATGAAGGCAGCGGCCCCTTGCTGTCTGACAGAGTGAGGGTCTTTGTAGACCAAGAGTGGGCCTTGGCTTTTTTCCCTGAATAGTACCGTGCTAACAATGGTTACACCTTGAACTGATTTCAAACCTAAATTTAACTCAACAGAATTAAAGCTATAAGGGTTTAAAGAAGACTCCCACAATCCTCAACCTAATCTGTCTGTTCCATCCAGAACAGATGAACAGTTACCGCTGACAATCATTCAGAAGAGCACATAAAGCATAAACGCTAGAAAAGAACTGAGTGAGTAGACACTCAAACGTTTCCAATTGGCTTCCATTATTAATGTGTTCTAAATCTTGGGATTTTCTGGTCTTTTCTAATACAGTACAACTGTTGGCTATGGTAGCTGATCATATTTATGCTGATTCGTTTTTCTTCTTCTTTGCTATCACAATACAAAGCAGTCACTACAAAACAAATGGTAACTTCAGGATAAGGAAAAACATTCTTAATTTAAAGGGTATATTATAATATATTATATTATTGCAGTTGTCCCGCTTCTTCATCTGAGTCTTTCCAATCCCAGAGCTGGACCTAATGGAGTTTATATGAGAGTGCAAAGATGAGGTTAAACTTTGTAAAACATATACAGTGAGAAAGGACAAATATGAATACTGAAGCAAAACTGGCTAAAAAGGAGGCATTTTTTCACTCATTTGTCACTGCTATGCACATGGGTTAAGGTGAACAGCAGGTCATTATAATTTAAAGGAACAGGGAGAAGGGTCTGGCCGCACACATGATCTCTCTGCCTCACATGCACCGCCAGCCTATTCATGAGGTCAGCGCACTCTCTGCCACGAAAACTGAACTACGGTGTGTCTGTTGATGTTTGCTGAAGAGGAGAAAGTAATATGTTTACACTTTTTGGAGTGTTAAAGCCAAGTGTACATTTATTAAATCAGCCCATCGCAGGTGGCATGTAGTGGCACGTTTTGTGATGTATATGGTGTGAATTTGCTTCATGTTGAAAGGTTTTTTATAGTTGTGTAATTTTTAACTTCCAAATTTTATTTCTGTCTCATTGTTGTTGTTTTTTTTTAAATGTAAGTTACAGGTTTTAGCTGTATTTATTCATTTTTGTTTTTAATTTTAATATAGAAAGTGTTAACATTTTTTAGAATTGTGGTTTAATAAATTGAAACATTTGAACTGCTTGTGTATTGTGGTGTTAATTTATTTGCAATATATACATGTATATTGTATATAGAGAGTGCACATGCATGTGATGTTACAGAGGCAGCGAGTGCATATGCATGTGATGTCACAGAGGCAGAGAATGCATGTGTGCGTGATGTCACAGAGTCAGAGAGTGCATGTGTGCGTGATGTCACAGAGGCAGAGAGTGCATGTGCACATGATGTTGCAGAGGTAGAGAGTGCATGTGCACGTGATGTCACAGAGGCAGAGAGTGCATGTGATGTCACAGAGGCAGAGAATGCATGTGCACGTGATGTCACAGAGGCAGAGAGTACATGTGCACGTGATGTCACAGAGGCAGAGAGTGCACGTGATGTCACAGAGGCAGAGAGTGCATGTGATGTCACAGAGGCAGAGAGTGCATGTGATGTCACAGAGGCAAAGAGTGCATGTGCACATGATGTCACAGAGGCAGAGAGTGCATGTGCACGTGATGTCACAGAGGCAGAGAGTGCATATGCGCGTGATGTCACAGAGGCAGAGAGTGCATGTGTGCGTGATGTCACAGAGGCAGAGAGTGCATGTGCACGTGATGTCACAGAGGCAGAGAGTGCATGTGATCTCACAGAGGCAGTGAGTGCATGTGCACGTGATGTCACAGAAGCAGAAAGTGCATGTGCACATGATGTCACAGAGGCAGAGGGTGCATGTGCACGTGATGTCACAGAGACAGAAAGTGCATGTGCAAGTGATATCACAGAGGCAGAGGGTGCATGTGCACGTGATGTCACAGAGGCAGAAAATGCATGTGCACGTGATGTCACAGAGGCAGAGAGTGCATGTGCACGTGATGTCACAGAGGCAGAGAGTGCATGTGCACGTGATGTCACAGAGGCAGAGAGTGCATGTGCACGTGATGTCACAGAGGCAGAGAGTGCATGTGCATGTGATGTCACAGAGTCTGAGATTGCTTCTGGCAGGCAGTGCATGTGTACAGCCAGAATCTATTGGGAACAGTCACAGAAACAGGTCATTCTGAACAGGGCTGTTTATACAGAGAGAGAACAGTGCTGGGTTGTTTGAACCTTGTGGTCGTTTGACCAAAGCATGTCACAGACTTTCCATGAATACCCCAGAACTGTGTTCACTTGTGGAAAGGGTGTAGAATATGTCCCCTTTAAAGCAATAGCCAAAGGTAAAACATTTAAAAATCAATTTTGGTCAATTTGCATTGGTCTGTTCAGTACAAAACTTCCACACAGTACAGAAAAATGTGATGGTTTGTTCTGTCAAAATAGTGACCTGTTGAGCACAGGAGAGCATTCCTTGTGTGAACAGGGAGTACTCATCATGTTTTAAAACATTTCTCCAAGTGATAATCCACAATCCCTAGTATACAGCACACACTGCTGCTCTGTTCCTAATGCTAAAGTGGGGAATAACTATCAACACCCATACGTGACAAATTCAGGCCAAAATCCTGGAGGCTGATATACAGCAGAGCTGTGAGGGAAGGCGCCATCAGGCACAATGATGATCTATTTTTTTGGCTAAGAATGCTGAGAGAGTGAGAGAGAGAGAGAGAGAGAGAGAGAGAGAGAGAGAGAGAGAGAGAGAGAAAGACACGGGACAGCTGAAGATCCAGGATGACCGCATTTTCCACCTGTAAAGCTGAGCGAGAGGAGAGAGGACAGCCAGGGGTCAGTCTGTACTGAGGAGCACACAGCACAAATAAACACATCAGTAAAGGCAAATAAAACATTATGTACACTAGTTTTAGGAAAGTATATTAGCATGTGTTTGCAGACACACAGATTCACAAGGACATATAGACACTGTAGTCTATGAATATGTCAGCACCTTGGTCATCACTTGATCCACTATTGGTCATGAAGTTAGTTAATCATGTAGGTGTTAAGGGAATCTCATATAGCTGGTCCAAAATGCAGCAGCTCAGAGAAGAAGAACGTGTCTCTCCTGTTATCTCCTGGTTACCAGTGAGGTACAGAATACAAATAAAGGTTTTATTATTTGTTTTTAAATGTCTTTATCTACACTCCACTTCCAGAGAACTGAGACCATCAAATCAGCACAGAACAACTCAAAAACTGATCAGATGGTGTCCTAGAGTAGATTCTTAAATCTTTTAAACCTCTTTACATGTGCTGCATGTAACATTTACATTCATTTATTTATTCATTCATCCCCTGCACTTTATCCTGTTCAGGTTGGCAGTGGGTCTGGAGCCTACAATGAATCATTGGGCAAAAGGCAGGAATACACCCTGCACATGGCACCAGTCCATCACAGAGCACCACACACTCACTTTGACATTTTTCTGTCTTTAGCAGGAAATATTTCTGAAAAAGTGAGCAAGAACATAAAAGGCAGAATGAGATGGTGTTGATTAAAGCGTTCAGGAGTCTGTTGGTCCTGGAGGAATAAGCTGTTGCAGAGCCTGGCAGTAATGGCTCAGATGCTGTGGTACATTCTGCCAGACTTTAACAGAGAAATGGGTTTGTGTAAGGGATGGGTGGGATCATCTGCTGTGCTGGAGGTTGATGAGTTTTCCTCAGGCTCTGCTGGGCTTTCTTAGGCTCTACAATGTGAAAACTGAAGTCTATGAACAGCATTCTGACATAAGCACCTTTGTGGAAAGGAAAAGTTCCTCAACACAGATGAACCAAGACTCAAAAATGGGGTCCATTCTGTGTGGAACAACGAAAAACGCAGTGCACAAACAGAGAGCAGTATACAAACAAAGAGCAGTACGAATGGAAAATTACAGTGTGTTGTGTTAATAATGTTTAGCCTAAGGTTAAAATTAGCATTTATTTGAAGTAAAAACCTGATGTCAGCAGTCAGTTGATGGGCAATGGTGGTATTCCACACATCTATGTCATTTTGTACTTCAAACTATGCACTGAAATTATTCAGTGCATCTAGCATTGAGGGCCTCATGATGGAACACAAACAATGTAACACAGAAAACCTTATAGATGCACGTATATATAGATATTAGTATTATAGTCTCGTACTAACAGAGTCTTTAGGGAGAGTCTGGTACCTTTCGCCACTTAACTTGACCAAGAACTACTATACAGTCTACTATTTCAGGAAAATAATTTGACTGACATGCAAAAGGACCAATCACAAGTCTGCTATTTTGGCCTGATGTGTAGAAGGAGGCCGATAGCCAATCAGAATGCAACTAGCAGAATTTTGACAGTGAGGCCAATTTTTTATTGAGTTTTAGTTACTACATCCTTTGAACACAGAAGATGTCTTTCACATTGTGTGAACATTTCATGATGAATGGACCAATAGAAATGCTCTGAAATTATGTGGAAAAAATATTTTTATATTAACTTCCACTGCAAGTTACGAAGGCTTGTTTCCCTTCTCCTATAAACTTACTATTGTGGAGATACATGTTTTTCTTTGGATAGCGACAATATGTGTTGTATATAAGTATTATATATATATGTATGTAATATTATTGGGCGGCACGGTGGCGCAGCAGGTAGTGTCACAGTCACACAGCTCCAGGGACCTGGAGGTTGTGAGTTTGAGTCCCACTCCGGGTGACTGTCTGTGAGGATTTTGGTGTATTCTCCCTGTGTCTGCGTGGGTTTCCTCCAGGTGCTCCAGTTTCTTCCCGCAATCCAAAAACACATGTTGGAAGGTGGATTGGCTACCTGACTTGTGCCCAGTGATTCTGAGTAGGCTCCAGACCTACCATGACCCTGAACTGGATAAGCGGTTACAGACAATGAATGAATGTAATATAATTAAAATGGGGTATTTATTTGGTCCGGTTTGTTGCTGTCGCTCAAATCCAGAGCCTTTTTATCACAGCCACCTAAACAGAGGTGAAGACTTCATAACATGATGCTTTTGAAACATCTGTACTCTGGAAAGTACTCTGGAAAAAAAAAAGCCAAAGTGTTTGTGGGCTTTCACAGGGGGGCTTTAAAATGCTGCTGCTGCTGGATGCTTGGGTTTGCGGTTAAACTGTTGACCTGCTATTCATAGAAACCCACAATTTACCACTAACCCATCACAAGGGTATGGGGCTGTGTGTGTTTGCATTTGTGTTTGTGTGTGTGAGAGGTTTATAGAAGGTGGTTGACTGTATACGTGTGCTCCTCCTGCTGAAGGATTGGCCTAAGCCAAATGGGTAATTACAATATCGGAAGGATTTATGGAGCTTCTCTGGAAGTCCTGGTCAGGAATGATATTTTCCATAAATTAATTCACAGTCATAAAGGCTCATACCTCGTCAGGGAGTTATGAAGCTACAAGCAGACATTACTGCACAGGGGGAAAAAAGATCAGCCCCCAAAACGCTAAGCTGAGTGTGCACACACTCAGCTGTGGACTATGTCCTTGTACAAGTACAGGCACACACTCAATACACATACACCCACTGCTCGGTGTTCCAGACACTGCGGCTTCTGGCTGGGGGTCTCTTTGCGCCGTCGTTTACAGATGAACTCCCGCTGACCCATGATTCTTTTCCCTCTCCTTGACCCGTCTCCTTGACTTTTTTGTCACTGCATAGCGTCTAGTGGAAAATTATCTCTGCTGGAATGAAGTGTTCCTCGTGAGTTCTGTGAAGAACAGATAACTCAATATGAAGAGATTGGTCTCAGCTTCCCCAGCAGTTGCAACCAGTTTATCAAAGCAGTCTCTATTTCTCCGAGCCTCTCGGGAATCAGCAGGAGATGAGACAATGAGGAGGATATTCAAAGCTGAGGTGGAAAGGAAGGCCTCAGCTATGGACAGAGAAAGAAAGAAATGCTAATCATTTTTACATGTGCAGTGTTTTCTACAACTTCACACTGAGCATCTTTACAGACCTCCACTTTCTAGCTGAGACAACGTTGGCAAGGGGAGAATGGACAGTGAGTGGAGAAACAAGGTGGTGGCTGGATCGGTGGTGTATCTGCCTATTAAGGCTGTAGCACTTTTTCCTCACTCCTTCATAATGAAGCTGTAAGGCACAATACAAGGCATGCCATCCAAAGCAAGGCCATTTATACTGTATACATTAGAATAGAATAGAGAGAATGAGATATGGCACGGCTGTTTACATAAATGCTCACAATCACAAGTAGACTTCAGGTGAGAGGTAATACATACAAGAAAATGGGCAATACAAGTCTAGTCTGGGCAGGTGTTTGAAGCTCTGAACGAGACACTGCTGCTGGTCAGGTAAAGAGAGAGAGAGAGAGAGAGAGAGAGAGAGAGAGACGGTAGGACACATAAGTGATCTGCCATTGCCATTAGAACAGTGTGCAGTCTTGTGAAGCAGCCAAACACACAGTGAGCTGGAGTCTGTTTCAGAGAGTTGAGTGCGAGGTCAGTGTGCACGGAGTTCCTCTATAATCAGTGCTAATCAATGCAAGAGTAATCAATGCGAAACCACAACAGCCCCCTCCATCTGCACCAGTTACACAATGCATTCTGCGGTGCGAGCCCCTTTCCCAGAAAAATCATAAATAATAAACATAGCCATTAAGGGCCACAACACATGTTATATAATGGCCTATGGATTATTAGCCTATTAGGGCACCGGGGCTTGAGCGGTGCCGGCTTAAACGCTTCCCAGATGCAGGCGAGCGCAGCCAGCATGTCTGCCTGCTAAAGATGCCCCTTGATTGAAGCAAGATTTCCTCAAGTCCCCACCAGTTTGATGTAACCAACTAATGACAATGTGGTTTGACGGGACTTGGAGGCGTTCTTCTCTTTGGAGGAATCCAGTGAAGAAAAAAAAAAAAAAACCAGGGAATTTAAAGATCTACTGTATGTGTGTGTGTGCTTTGACAAAGACAAAGGGAAAAGATAAAGGGACAGAGAAGGAAGGATTAAAGCAAGAATCAGAATGGATAAGTGAACCAGGGGCCTGGAGACACTAAATGCATTTTTAGTTAATGAAATCCTAGGAGCCTGTCAGCCCCAAATCAAAAGTATTTGTTGTTTCCTCTTTCAAATTTTTTTTTTCCTAGATCCTCCATGGAAAAGCTTTGCCACTGAGCAGCAAATAAAGCAGGAACCACAGGCTGAGGCTTTCCAGAGAATGCCTGCAGTAAAACAAGCATTTCATGCTTAATCAGCTGGATCTTTTTTTTTGTTTTGTTTTGTTTTTTGTTTTGTGGTGGAGGGGGGCGATGGGTTGGGGGTGGTACATAGTCTCTGTTTCTAACCTCAGAAATGACCACTGACGACAGAAGACCAACCTTCTGAAAAGCAGACACAGATGGATGTGTAGGGTTGGCGAAGCTTTGCCTCATGCATATTCATACAGAGACTACACTGAAACTTTTTCATGCTGAGAGAATTAAAAGCTTAAATCACAACGTGAAATCATATGTACACTGATATAATTTAATGCCATAACATTAAAATTACATTCTACACTCAGCTCCACTGACCATAGAGGAGCACTTTGTAGTCCTACAATTTAAACGTAGCCCATCTGTGGCTCTGCATACATTGTTAGCCCTTCAGCTTCAGCCTCAGTCTGAGTATAATTTTATTGTCTTATTATTTCTCTCATTCATCAATAATACTTAATCTATGGTGAAGGTAAGCTGGCGTTTTCAAATGTAAACATTAAAACCAGCAAAAATGGAAGTACAAGGTTTTGTTCCCACAGAGACAGTATGCCAACGAACATTTGGATGCGAACACCTTTACAAAGCACTTCTCATTTGCATGGATGTCAGATTTGGTTGCTGTGGAGTCCAGGAATGTAAGCGTGTTCTCTACATCTGGTCTGTGGAGGGTCTTTTCTGGAGCAGCTGTGGGTTTGTTCTTTCCAAACAAGACTAGAGGTCTGAACAACTGCAGTAAAAAAAAAACCCAAAAGAACTCTCAACACATTTATCTCCTTGGCTGTGATGAGCTCTATCTGAGTGGAACACATTTCGTGTTGTGGTGCAGAATGGTGAGTGATGGCCTGTTTTGTTGGGCTCTTTTGTGTGGAGCATCTCGGAATTGGGTCTCTTGAGTACAAACCGTGAAACCATTGCTACGTGCAACATCTTGAAATAAGGCGATGGAATAGAGGCCATATGTTACAGCAGGCCCAGAGTCAGGGCATCATGTAGTGGGGCAATGTCCATGAAGCCAGTGAACATTTCACGATAAGCTGTCAGCACTAGGCTGTAGTCTCTAATGGTGATGGAGTACCATTCAAAACTTCTCTGGAATTAGTTTGGTTTGTGATCCAAAACTGACCATCCAAAATCAGTACCTATCCTCCCTGATGTCTGAATACAGTCATAGAACTATTTATATTTATTGGTTCCACCTGTCCACACTGTCCAATCTCCATTTCTGTTTATTTTTAGTCTAACACATCATTTGAATACAGCAGGTGTCCTTTCATGATGAAGGGACCATTGAACACACTCAGGAATCAAATAATTTTACATTTGTCTTCCATTTAATTTAAGAATGTTTTTTTTCTTTCTCCAGTAAAGTTGCTATTTTAGATATAGCTGATTTTTAATAGACAGTGAGAATATACATTTGCATACTTCTTGATGTACTACTTCCTAAGTGCGTGCTCCAGCCTGGGGGAAATCAGAGAAGCTCCATTCAGCCATTCTCACCAGGGCTAAATGAGAGCCCCCCTGAGCAGGAGGTGGTACATTTGGCACATTAAAAGAAGCCCACAGTCCAGAGGGTTGGACAAACAGCACTGGAACGAGAGATGGATCACTTAACAGTGAAACAGGAATCTGGAGGACAAGTGGCGGCGGGTCCTTCTGTGGGCTGACCCCTCTGCCGGGAAGTGAGCACCATGAAAGGATAACAGTCCTCTTCCACTCAGAGCGCACTCCCAGAGCCAGGAGACGGCAACAATTAAACAATTACCCCGCGACTCACTCTACTCTCAACCTCCCCAGAAAGATCTTAAACAAAAGCCACGAACTGTGGCGCTTCCTCCAGGGGAAATCTTATTACAGAGGCCTGCCAACTTCTGGATTTGACATTACACTAAGTGCACGCCTCATGAAGAAGTAAAAGCTGGAGTGAAGGCTTTCTGAAGGGATTTTGACACACGGCTTAGACACACATTTGTCAGAGAAAACATTGGTTTCAAAGAGTTGAGCTAAAGTCAGTGTTTGTCTGTTCAGATTCAAAGACATACAGTGCCAACAATTAGAATCAAAATGTTAAATTACAAAAATATTATTAGAGATGATCTATGATCAATACAACACACACACGGACACTTCAGAGTCACCAATCCACCTACCAACGTGTGTTTTTTGGACTGTGGGAGGAAACCGGAGCACCCGGAGGAAACCCACGCAGACACAGGGAGAACACACCAACTCCTCACAGACAGTCACCCGGAGCGGGAATTTAACCCACAACCTCCAGGTCCCTGGATCTGTGACACTACCTGCTGCGCCACCATGCCACCCACATAAATATATATATATATATATATATATGTTTTCACTTTTATTTTGAATCATTCAGTGAAAATATCCAGGTGCAGCTTTCTTTGCCTCCTCTACTGCAATCTGCTGTGGTTGCTGACTGAGGGAGTCCTTTTTACCTTTGCTGCTTTCAGGCCAGTGGCCTACTATCACCAGGGCTACTCTGACGTGCCTGTCTGCTGAGGAATGCTGCTGGCATAGACACTGCTGCCCGAGGTCTGCTTCATCCTGACTGCTCAGTGTTGCTTGCTGGCTGTTATCCGTGTACAGTTCTGTACCCCCTATACAGTTATTACTATTATTATTACAAACATATTCATTCCTAACAATAATGCAAGGTTTGGTAGACCACCAAAACTGTCACTATGCTTTTGCACTTTCATCTTTCAGAGAGGGAAAAATGTAAGGCTGGGCCAGTCTTCCGCCCACTCTGAAATGAATGAATGAACTCTACGAGTGTGATAGGATGTGTAGCTGTCAAGGGTCATTACTGAGAAATGAAAATAGGAAAAAGGTAGACATATTTCAACACAAACACAGAGGCTAGTCTTCTCATAACATTGGTCTGACCACCCCAGAACTCAGTGGAAATAATGGTGGCCTCCATGACCTGTGTCTCTGTACTGGTTGAAAATATCAGTTTGAAGTGTTGGACATGTATTGAAATTCCATCTCTGAGCCTCAGGCAACGTGGTCTTTATCAAGGCCTTCTTTTGCTTGTAAAACAGACTTATGCCAGCTCAGACATTTTTGGTGTCTGGGAGCTAAAACATTTGTTTTTCAGTCTTGCCAAGAAAGATTTCAGAAAAGTGCTGTGAGATACAAGCATTCAGGTTCTTTTTTTTATTATTTTTTTTTTATTTTGGGGTGTCTGGTTACTATTTACAGATGCCAGATTTCTTGGATAACGCAGTGTAAGGAATACGGACTTGGAAACTGTACTCTAAGATAACATGAGTTCTGAAAAAGATGTGTTTGATTTGTATTTGAAACAAACAGGAGGAATGTTAGACCCGTGGTGCTTACTGGCTGACTGGAAATGAACAGTTTTTCTTCCAGTGATCCACCCCCTACCCCACCTCCCCGCACACGCACACACACAACCCCCCTACTCTCAGATCTAAGAGGTCAGGAGCGTGGCTGCTTCTTCTCTTGGTATTTGGTCAAGCCAAGACTATTCTGTATCTGGTCCACACGAGAACTGAGGCAATTCAAGTGGGCTGCCCCTACACTCTCAGGGGTCAAGTGAAATACCTCTCATTGTTTTGGATGGAATATTTTTAGTCAATGTTAAAATAATAGCTAATTTTACCCATTGGTTCCTCCCTTCCCACTGAGATCTGAGGAGAAGATAATGCATGTTTCTTCTGAGACATGTGAAGGCAACTGACGCCAATGTAGTGTCATTACAGAGCTCAACACACTTGCAGGAGAACAGTAACTGCCCAGAGCAGTAATTATTCTCAAGACAAGACCACATTTAAAAAAGTAGGAAAACATATTATTTGGTGTAAAGAGTTTTAAATGTTGCAACTAGCCATTTTCATTCAGCTTCTAGAAATGTCAGCTTTTACAAGTGCTGTGTCCAAATTGGCTCTCAATTACTCACTCTGTACTATTATTATTATTATGCTCTTATATAGAGAACTAAATTCAGGAGGGTAATGAATGGTTTAGGACACAACCTAATGCCAGTTTGAGAATTACATGTATTGTACATTACTTTTTTACAGTGCATTGAGGGCCTGTTTGAGCCCACTAAACATTAGTCATGCTCCATGAATAACATAACCCCTCAGCACAAGAGCTGGTATTATTTATTATACCAATGTAGGAACATACCCTATCACTGGTTAGAGTGACTCTGGTGAAGGGGTGGAACTTGAGCTGAGACATATTCCAAACTGAGACAAATTCCTTTTTAGTAAGGTTTGCTTTTGCTAACTAACTAAGCCAAAGTCTAACACGCAAAACAATTGGGTAAAAAAAAAAAAAAAGAAGACTGTGGACATGGCCAGTTGCTGTCGGCACATTTTTGGGGGAGACATACCACTGGGAACGTTATCCCACCATGCGAGTCCTGACTGTGGTTGGTTCAGTTCGGCAGTGGAGCTGAATATCCTTGAATTCCTGAAATAATTGTAACTCTTCTTTTTCTCATTTTTTCCCCTTTTTTGCTCTCAATTGGCCATAGCTATTTCACAGCTATTTCACTGTCTGAGCTGTTACCCAGAGTCTGCGTGAGCAGACGGTCCAACTGAGCATCACATGATGACGGCCAGTTTATTTACTTTTTCAGAGGCCTTTTCTTTCCTCCATTTTTGCTCATTTCACCTCCCTCCCACATATTGTGCTTTTTTGCCTCAGAGACGTCTTCCCTCATAATCCATGACCGAACATCCCTCAATCCCCATCTCTCAAGCAGAGCAGAGCATCCCCCCAGAACCCATCGTTCTCAATCCAACCTGTGTGTTAAAACGTGGGGCAAACCAACCCTGAATAAATAAGTGCGGTCTTTTGGAACATTCCATATGACCATAATGGTGGTATTGGACTCCTTTGGAAGAGCTCGCGAATGCAAACAATAAAGCACCCTGAAAATCGCCAGCTATTCCCAGAGTTTTCCGTGCATTAGCGAAACTGACACTTGCTAGTGGGGCAGATCTGAAATCCATCGGGGAAAGTAACTGCCGTCGCGATGAAGGAATAAATGAATCCAAGCACAGCAGACTCCGCTCGAATTAGCCGTGTTGTGTTGAGAAGGTCTGGCGCTGGCTCTTCCAATTGTGGTGGTAGATTTTCTTTTTTTCTTCCTCTGAGAAACAGCTCCAGCCTGTGCCCAGTCTAAAGCCTGAGGAGAAGACCACTCGCTCAGATACCACAGAGCCGTCATTGGAGCCCTTCTCAGGTTTGCTGGATGGGTGGACTAATAAGCAGCGTGCTCCTGCCAGAACATGAGGCATTAGACCTCCACTGAAGCCCTGGCTGCAACATCACTGCTGAAATTTAACGCTTTAATATTCCGTATTATGATCACTAAGAAACATATCTCTTTACAATGTGCGGCAAAACGCTCAGAGTGGTTTCCCAGCGTCTGGCTTTGAGTTCCAGTACGTTAAACAAATCCTCAGTGTGCCTCGTCTCCAGTCTCTCTCTCTTCTGCCCAGTTTCTCCCCTGTCTATCTTTCTCTCTCCACTTCACCCTGTCTCTTTCTCTCTCTCTCTCTCTCTCTCGCCACTTTTCCCAAGTCCATCTCTCCAGTCTCTCTTTCCATTTCTCACCATTCCATATCTCCACTTCTCCCAAGTCTACCTCTCTCTCCACTTCTCCCGTCTCTCTCTTTATTTCTCCTCGGCCTCTATTTCCACTTCTCACAAGTCTCTCTCTTTACTTCTTCCCAGTCTATCTTTCCACTTCTCCCCAAACTCTCTCTCCACTTCTCCCTGTCTCTCCCTCTCTTGCCACTTCTCCCCAGTCTCTCTCTCTTTACTTCTCCCCAGTCTATCTTCCCACTTCTCCCCAATCTCTCTCTCCACTTCACCCTGTCTCTCCCTCTCTCACCATTTCTCCACAGTCTCTCTCTCTTTATTTCTACCCAGTCTATCTTCCCACTACTCCCCAATTTCTCTCTCCACTTCACCCTCTCTCTCCCTCTCTCGCCACTTCTCCCCAGTCTCTTTCTCACCACTTCTCCACAGTCTCTCTCTCTTTACTTCTCCCCAATCTATCTTCTCACTACTCCCCAATCTCTCTCTCCACTTCACCCTGTCTCTTCCTCTCTCACCACTTCTTCACAGTCTCTCTCTCTTTACTTCTCCCCAGTCTATCTTCCCACTACTCCCCAATCTCTCTCTCCACTTCACCCTGTCTCTCCCTCTCTTGCCACTTCTCCAGTCTCTCTCTCTCATTACTTCTCCCCAGTCTCTCTATGTCTCCCCAGTTTCTCTCTCTTTACTTCTCCCCAGTCTCTCTCTCTATGTCTCCCCAGTCTCTCTCTCTTTACTTCTCCCCAGTCTCTTTCTTGACTTCACCCTGTCTCTTTCTCTCTCTCTACTTCACCCCATCTCTCTCTCTACTTCATCCTGTCTCTCTCTCTCGCCACTTTTCCCAAGTCCATCTTTCTAGTCTCTCTCTTTCCATTTCTCACCATTCCATCTCTCCACTTTTCCCAAGTCTCTCTCTTTACTTCTTCCCAGTCTATCTTTCCACTTCTCCCCAATTTCTCTCCATTTCTCCTCAATCTCTCTCTCTTTACTTCTCCCCAGTCTCTTTATCCACTTCTCCCCAGTCTCTCTCTTTTTACTTCTCCCCAGTCTAGCTTCCCACTTCTCCCCAATCTCTCTCTCCACTTCACCCTGTCTCTCCCTCTCTCGCCACTTCTCCACAGCCTCTCTCTTTACTTCTCCCCAGTCTCTCTCTCTACGTCTCCCCAGTCTCTCTTTCTTTACTTCTCCCCAGTCTCTCTCTCTACGTCTCCCCAGTCTCTCTCTCTTTAATTCTCCCTAGTTTCTCTCTCCACTTCTCCTCCTCTCTCTCTTTACTTCTCCCCAGTCTATCATTCTCCACTTCTCCCGAGTCTTTTTTTCTCTCCACTTCTCCTCAGTCTCTCTTTCTCTCCACTTCTCCCTAGTCTCTGTCACTTCTCCTCAGTCTCTCTGTCACTTCTCCCCAGTTTCTCTCTGCACTTCTCCCCAGTTTCTCTCTGCACTTCTCCCCAGTCTCTTTCTCCACACTTCTCCCCAGTCTCTCTTTCTCCACTTCTCCCCAGTCTCCCTTCCTCCACAGTCGGTCTCTCTCTCTCCACTTCTCCTCAGTCTCTCTCTCTCTCTTTCTCCACTTCTACCCAGTCCCCCGACCTCCCGTTCTTCTCCTAGTCCCTTTTTCTCTCTCTCCAACTGTGATAATGAGTTTTCCACTGTGCTTTTTTTTTTTTTTTTAACAGTGTTTTGAAGAAGATATAGATGGGCAGGGATGGAAAATGAAGACAGTGACCGTGGTGATGATATTAACTTGGACCCTTTTTCACCTCATACCCATCTCCTGTGGCTTGTTTGCTCTATGTACTAGTGGAAGGAAAGGGACACGAGAGAGAGAGAGAGAGAGAGAGAGAGCGAGAGAGAGAGAGAGAGAGAGAGAGAGAGAATGCTGCTCTTCTACAGAGACAAACGTCTCCTTAATACCGAACACATGGCCAGAAGCACTGCTTGTCTGCAGAAGACATTGCCTTGGAAATCTCCCTGCTCAATTTCCTTCGTTGGCTCCTGAACCTGATACACATAAAACAATAATGAAACAATACTTCTGCTGCTATAAATACGTCTAGTACTTGTGCTGCCTCACTGAGAATACTGATACAACTGATCTGTCACAATTATTCACCTTCATCTGCTTATACTCCATCAGGATTGGGGGAATTAGTGGCCTCACACAAATGATGCCAAACTGGCCTTCAGACGAAACAGCAGACACTATGGCTGGTCAATAGAGTATTTCTGATAGTGGGAAAATAGCTTTCTGCCATAAACAACCATATCTCTCAGATTGTTTTTTGGCAAGGCCTGCTTTGCAGAGGCTGTCCTTATCCCCTTTTAAATGTGATTTTAGAGCCATCAGTAAATGGAAACACTCAAGCATAATTGCATCTGTGGTATTTGTACAGTTACTGGGCACAGCTCACCTTCTCTGAGACAGTTACTCCAGAGTAATCTGTTTGATTGATATAATTGTTACAAACAGAAAATATCTGGTAAGCAGGTTTAGAGAGATGTTTTCTGGGACGCTGGATTCATTCTTCAAGAATTTTGAACAATATGAGATGATTAATGCCATAAAGTCTTTTCAGTATCTGAAAACAACTAGCTTTACCAGACACAAATGACAGTCATCTGTAACATGTACAAGGATATTTTTCAAAGTCCTGGTTGTTTTGGACTGAACTGATTACAGGTGCTGGAACATGGGTCTTTGGAGCGTTCTCTGAAGTGTTTCTTGGAAGGATGCTTTCCACAGGAAATCAGCTGATTGTGGCTTTAAAGAACCCTTTTTTTTGCTGGACTGTCTACCATGCCGGCCTAGAAGAGGCATTTTCGCTTACTGACTGACTCCTAATGTTGGAGTAGGAACTGTTAATTAAACCATATTTCACAAAGAGAACTTAAGGTCCCACTACTACACCATTTATTGTTAGTTCAGCCATATTTCACATTCCAGTTTGTGAACTAAACTTGGAACCCTTCAGTGCGTTTTCACCAACAAACTGGTTTGCGAACCAGAAAATTTAGCTCCCAACTGGAATCAAAGAACAGTAGTTCTTCAGCGTGAACTGTGGCTGTATAATAGGAAATATTATATAGCCCGTTTGTGTGTGTTTCTGGGGCTGAGTTTGGCACGTTAACCAGAGCCACGGCTTGGCACTGGAGAGTTCACAAGCTCAGCAAGACAGCTCAGAACTCGGCAACATTTACACACATATTATATCTCACAGAAAGAGGAGGACTGCTGAATTTGTTTTATTTCACGTGAATGTGTGTCTTTGCATGATATTGTAAATGGAAGTGGTGGGGAGACTTTTCGATGCGTTAATATGTTTATAAAACTCCATATAGCTGCACACAGCCTCCTTATACTTAACATACTTTCCTTGTTACATTGAACAAATAATTGTAATTCTTAAAATCAACTAAACGTTCTTGGTCTTTGTTCTTTGATGGTAGAACATTGATAATTTATTTAAAAAAATGAATAAGATAAACATTGATGCCTGTGTTATATATTATAAACAAATTAGTCCTGCCCTCCATATTTTTTGTACAGCACAAATACATAATAAAAACCACATGTAAACAAAGACAAATGAAGCACCAATGCTTCCCCAGACCTTCCAGTGACATGGGTATGTATTGTGGGCTTTCCTGTTTTTGAAATGCTAGAAACACCTCTGTGACAATGGTTATATGGCTAATGGCAGTCTGGCAAAACTAGGCTTGTTTGTAAAATAGAACCTTTAATGCTTGAAGACAAAATATACAGTATATACATTTTCAGTGCTAGTAACACTGTGCAGAGCTGTAGGAGTTATCTAACAATAAATATTTCACAGTGAGTTCTTTTGGACAAATCCGCTTAATGGATGGTTCTTTAAACAATCTTTTAAAAGCTAAGCACTTCAGGAAATTGGCATAAGTGATTCACTTATCTAACCTCCTTTTGCATTTATTTCCTCCCTTACTACTGCACCACAGGGGGTGGTTATTCAGTGCTTCATATCAAAGGCTCTCTGTCTCTTAGATAGATGTGAAGCAGTTAATGGAACCATCTTGTATCTCACTCACAGTCACTCATTCACCCATATTTAACTCACTCACTTACAGTCACATTCTCACTCATTCATTTACCACTCACTAACATGCATTCACTCTCTCATATACTCATACTTTTTCACCTACTAATATACATCCACTCATTCAGTTTCACTCACTCACATTTTTTCACTTACTAACATACACCCACTCACTCACTAACATGTGCTCACTCACTCATTCACTCATATACTCATTATTTCACTTACTAACATACATCCACTTACTCACTGCTTCACTTACTAACATACATCCACTCATTCATTAACTTGTGCTCACACACGCACTCATTCACATAAATATTCTTTCACTTAATAACATACATCCACTCACTCATTCTTTCACTTACTAATATACATCCACTCACTCACTATTTCACTCACTCTTTCACTTATTAAAGTACATCCACTCACTCACTAACATGTGCTCGCTCACTCACATACTCATTATTTCACTTACTAATATACATCCTCTCACTCATATTCTTTCACTTACTAACATACATCCACTCACTCACTCATATTCTTTCACTTACTAACAAACATCCACTCACTCACTCACTCACTCATTCTTTCACTTACTAACATATACTCACTCACTTTATTTCACTTACTAACATACATACACTCACTACCTAAAGTGCTCGCTCACTCACTCACTCACTCATTCGCTCATTTACATTGTTTCACTAACATGCTTTCACTCATTCACCTACTCATATCCTTTCATTTACTAATATACACTGTGTCCTTGTTGTTCAGGAGTGGGTTGAATATAAAGAAACTCTTTAAAGACTTACAATATAATATCACTTCTTTTCTCCTATGTTGTGACTGTCTTTGTCCAAGTCAGGATCTACTTGAAAAACCTTGTTTTTAAGAGTGCAGATTAACGTATTAAAACAGCCCAGGCTGATTCCTGCATTCTTAATTCCTGGAGCTTAATGTATTAGGGAGCTGAGTGTGTGGTAAGACCCAGACTCTGACCTCTGGGTGCCTGCTGGAAGTGCTGAAGCCCGGCACAGACACTGTGGATCCTGGAGCCTCTGACAGGGAGCCTTTCTCCAGAACTCTCCATATTTTTAGACAGATCTGCACTCCCGGCGTCTTGTCGGTGGAAACTACTGACATAGAAAAACAAATCAGCAGTCAAACGCATCAGGCCAAGAGGAAGAGGCGGCCCAATACAAGCAGGGAAGAGAGAGAGAGAGAGAGAGAGAGAGAGAGAGAGAGAGAGAGAGAGAGAGAGAGAGAGAGAGACTTTCTGTTTAAACAGAGGAATGCACAAAATCTTTGCCTGCAGCAGGGCAACTGCCAGCTAAACAGAGGAACTGACTGGAGAACAGTGTCCAGGTCTGCAGTGATGGGAGATGATCTGACAAAGAGCACGAGTGTGTCTCCTCCCAGGAGAGGAGGCCTGACCCCAGTTACACAAGGGTCCTTCAAAAAGCAGCCGTCAAACTTTATCTCACTCACCTCTCCAATACGGCATACGGCAGTCTGGTGAAGGAGAGACGGAAGATCTACTGACAGGAAAAGCACCACAGCACATTCCTTGGCTTCGTAGCCCCTCTTTACAGAAGTCACAAAATGTAGTTTCTCTTATGGAGGTCACTAAGCTTCTTGTTTCTTTAATAACACTGACGGAAAATATTTAGCTGGAAACAAGTATGGAAAAGTGAAAGGCATTACCATCTTCGTTGATCAGAAAACTGGTCAAGATTCATAGCCCTATATTTAGTGTTTGGAATGTGCCTTTCTGTGGTAATTATGCACATTTTTTTCAACATGTCTGTTTTGGTGAACTGTTTACAAATCAGGGTGTTTTACCACTCCCCCTTTCAACCCTCATTTCTCACTAGCAGCTCAACACAGTCACCAAAAATCTTGTGGGTAAAATCATTGGCTCATTATTTCACTTACTAATATACATCCTCTCACTCAGATTCTTTCACTTACTAACATGCATCCTGTGAGGAGCTTGGTGTGTTCTCTTTTTGTCTGCATGGGTTTCCTCCAGGTGCTGAGGTTCCCTCCCACAATCCAAAAACACATGCTGCTAGGTCAACACAAATCAGTGCAAGGCAAGTGTCAACACTTCCACACCAACATGAGCTTTATGCAGTTCACAAGCAGAAGCAGTAGCATCTGAGGTGCCTTTTAGTCCCCTCACCTCACCACAAACTCACAAATAGAAATGTGTTTGCACACAACAGCCAGAAAAGAGCCCGGGTCTTAATGCATACTCCTTAACACTTCCTGGTCACACAGCCAAATCCTGCACAGTATCGTCAGCTAGACAATCAGAATTCGATGTGATCAATAGCCATCCACAGACAGTCATCCACATGATAGACATGCAAAACCACCAATCATGTATCACTATTTTAGTCAGAAACTGTCTGAAAAACTGTCACCGTGGTGGTACCCTCGAGGGTACATATTCCGTACCTTTAGTTAGAACACAATTATACTGTATTCTGTAATAATTGTACATTTTAAAACTGTGTTGATTCATACGCTCCATTTCCTCTCCAGGACTTTTACTCTTTTACAAAGTTTGATAATGAAATCTTACAAGTATTCCCTTGCCTTCTGGAGAAGAGAGTGTAATGTAACTATAGGGAACATTACTGGACTTTAACACTACTATTGTACATTTACATTGTTTATACATTTAGTATATCTTACCTTAGGTAAACAAGGCAAAAGATATAAAAACAAATGCTTTTCAAACTGGCAGACAAACGCGCACAGCGTACTCTCGACCGTTCACCTGGAGGACTGCATCGGGCACTAGGATTTCACCCAGGACAGAATGCCAATCCATATCTGGGCGCACACACATTCACTCACACATACACACTCATTCACTCACACAGCAGGACAGTTATTAGACAGAATCCAATTCACCTACCCTCTATGTTTTTGGACTGTGGGAGGAAACCAGAGACCCCGGAGGAAACCCACGCAGACACGGGGAGAACATGGAAACTCCACCCAGATGGGCCTTGAACCCAAAATCCCAGCGCTGGGAGGTGAACGTGCTAACCACTAAGCCACCATGCCATGGTTATTATTATTATTGTGTATCTTACTATAACATTATTATCATAACAATGTTATGAACCAAATTATTTGTGTGTAACATACTCGACCAAATAAACCTGATTCTGATTTAAAGTGAAAGTTAGAGGTGAGTATAGTTACATTTTTGTTTTTGTGCAGGGGTATCCGGTTTGAGCTTGTTGAAAACATGGCAACTCTAGTAGACAGCTTTGTTCGTGTATGAAGAGCAACCTAAATCTCCCTTATAAACTTCTAACCCACCTCCACCCTGTAATTCACCAGTCCCAGCTCTAATATGTTTATTTGCCCTTTGGACAAGTGAAGGAAGAGCCAGCAACCACTGCCAGAAGAGTAAGGTAACAGTTTTTGGTGATACTGGATCTCACCTCCCATTAGAAAAGGACACTTCTGGTTTCCCGACACACATTCCTCAAGCTGCTGTCTGAATGTGGAGCATTAGGTGGCCAGAGAACAGTGGTAAAGAGGGAAGAAAAGGAGAAGATTAATCATTTGCTCTCCACCGCTGAAGCCTGTGAAAACCCACAGTAATTGGCTCATGCACAATTTTGTAGTGATTGCAATTATAGTGAATGTGAAGCTTTTAAAAAAAGAGCTGCATTTGTAGGACACATACAGGATGCACACACACACACACACACACACACACACACACACACACCACAATCCTGAGGGAGCTTATACAAACATAACCTCTAGCAGGCCTTCTGTCTTTAATGTCATTATAAATTCTTTCCTAAAGCTGTGGTGATTAAAATGATTATTTTAGATGTTTATTTTAAACAATGTCCTCTGCTTTAATGCCTATCCAGAGCCTCTTTTTCTTCTCTGAGTGAAACCATAGGGGAGACTGCAGTTAAAGAGATCCAAAGAGTTTCCACTGTGTGGACACTGGAGTTTAGAAGGGGGCAGAGGGTAACTATAGGGTAATGGACTACACAGGCAATGGGGTTAGGACTGAGGAAAAAGAAGTGGGGCTCACTCCACGTCTGCTCTGTAGACCAAGCACTTGGAAGAAACACTGGCGGAGGAATCCTACTGAAGCCTAGCGTTCAGAATCCTAGCTACTTTATCAAGCTTTCTGGGATGTTGGGATCATTATATCTAACAATAGTAACAGCAAGAGCAAAGCCAAAATCACTGCACTTCTACTACAAGGCTGTCTTCTTGGACGTGATGACAGCGGTTATTTATTCGTGCTGGAGGTGAGGGTTATTTTGGGCTTTGAAACGTCTGATCTGGATTGGGGAGATGTTGTTTTATGCAAGGAGAGGTTCAGGATTTTCAGCCTATCAGCATTGCGGTTGCAGCCATTGACATGAAACTACCAAGCTGCTGAAAAGATTCTCCCCCTCCCAAAAAAAGAAAAATGAATAAAAGGAATGATTTTTCATATTCATGGTGGACAGGGGAGGATTAACTGTGAGGTTTTTCTGACTCTGTGCCCCTGTTTATCAACGATGCGTGTTATGTGAGCTTGACTTGCTGAACAGGCTCTTGGTAGACCCAAAGATTCATGGGTGGCCTCACGTTGAAATGGTCTATAAAGTTCGCACCGTTCTCCAGCCAGCCTTTGCCATTCATTGGAACCTTAGGTTGAAGGTATCAGATTTAAGGGATGCTGTAAATGGTTAAGATCTCATGTTTAAACATTTCTACTGTACCTGAGTACAGAGTCCTGCTCCAAAAAAGGGTGAACTCTTGCGGGCTCTGAGGAGACCTTGGAGAAAACTGCATCTGGAGCTGAGACGGGGCTACCTCAGACTCTGCTGATATATTACTACTCTTCTTCCAGCTGTCCAAGCTTCTCTTCTCGAATCAAGACCACACAAGGTGCACTGCGCTGCACTTAGGCCTTTAATTTCTCCATCGCTAGAAGGCTCTGGCAAAGCCCCAGTCTCTGTGTTCACTTCTCTGACGTTTTCATTGAAACAACCATAAAGATTGGTGTGAATGGACACGTATGGGCTTTAAATTAGGACACGGCGTACAGTAAAAGTCAGCTAGCCTGACCGGGCCTACGGACACTTATCCTCAAGCCTACATCTTCACTGCCTCCCGCTCCACATCCGTCCCAGAAACATATGTCATAATCTGCAAATTTACAGAGGCTCCCCTAGAAGGAAGTCTTTTATTAGGCATTCTGTTTTCCTTTGCTGCAGGCGGCAGACAAAATAAACGCGACCTGAGATTTATTTCATGTTCCTCTCGCCGGCGTGGCATCCAAGAATCACACGGCACTCCGGGTTCACCAGGAGAAAAGAATCTCAATCATAACAAAGGGCTCGCCCATGGCAGGACACACCATCGCGCTAAATGCTACAAGCTAAAGTGCAGAGGAGGGAGCAAGAGGGCGGGAGGAGGGATCCTGAAAAATGAAAAGCATAATGTGTTTCATTGTGCCACTGAGAGAATGAGAGGAGAAACTGTTGACTTAGTCTTTGTTTCAGTGTTTTCATTCATTTCCCCCAAAAGACAGTTGAATATTCAGAGCTCCACTCCTGAGGACTCCAAGGTAAACAGGGGGCTCGCCGCCAATGACCCTTACTCCACTTCTCCACTTGTCCGCATCTCCTCATCCCCACATCTCATCTCCACTCCAGAGTGAGAGAGAGAGCAGAAAACAGCAGGTAACTGGAAGAGGACTCCACCCCCAGTCCGGTTAAAGAATTCAGATGTAATTATTAGGTCATGATACATGATTATGCTGATATCCATGGGTACTCACACATACACACAACTTAAACAAATACAAGTAGATGTTAAAATTAAAGAAACCTATAAGGGAATCGGTTCTTTCTGGATTGTTTATGTTCAGAAGTGCTGTGTCTTTTAAGGTGGAATGGTATGTTTGAGGGGAAAACCAACATGGTTAAAGTTTATCATGTCTGTAAATTTATTCACTCTTTGAATTACCACTGGAAATCATTTGCAACTCAAGTTGTTTAATTTTGTAGCACTTTGGGTAATGCAGTTAGCTTCCGAGTTTGGAGACATTCCGCCTTAAGTGATCTGAAACAGCAAAAATAAGTCAGTATTATCCAACTATGGAGCAGGAATTCAGCAATATCCTCATCTCAGTTCATTTTTTCAACTTCTGGAGGTATCTCCGTTGTCTAAAGAACTCCAGATGCCTTTGCTCTGTTTTGAGCACAGAGAGAGAAAGCCTAGCGTACCGGACCAAACAGTTTGTTGTTTTTACTCATTTACAGACACTGGGGCTTCAAACACATTACACTGGAATTGAGCATGCAAAGAGAATTCAGAGCTAGCATGGTGAGGAAACATCTTCAGAATTTTATAAAAAGTGTTTCTTCAGTATGGATCCCTGACCCATTTTTCAGCATCACGTTTGAAAACAGAGCTCTGTTAATCTGTCACCCAGTAGAGGAGCTCAGCCCGCATCCCAATGTTCGGCCAAATACTGCACCTAGACAGCAATTAGACACATATTTGACAAGGAGATCTCTCACTGATCATCCCACATTTTCAGACAAGGAGAACCACTTTATTCAACTTTAAGCCAAATCAGAGAAAATTTATGCAAGCATTCACAAGAAAAAGTTATCCTACAAGAATCTATTCCATTCTCAGAGCTCAAGGACAGAGGGATCAGATTATTTACACTGTAAACTCAAGCAGCACTGCTGTTTCTGATCCACTCACAACAGTGCAACACACAGCAACACCCAACCACCACGTCAGTGGTGATAGGATAGGGAGTAAACAAAGTATTCCGAGCAGGAAATGGACTACAGTCTTTAATTGTAGAACTATAGAGTGCTCCTCTCTGGTCAATGGAGCAGAGAGAATGGGCCACCAATGTATAAACAAGGAGGTCGTCATAATGTTATGGTTGATATATTTTATTTTATGCTTGAATATGGTTGTTATGGTGTATATGGTTTAAAATACTTGACCCAGTATCTACAATGTCTTGCTGTTAAACCTAGTGGAAATACTGACCATAGATGGACAGTTCGTACAATATTTATTAAAGAAAGCATTGCCAACAGAACTGAACCCTGTGTTGCAGCTGCACACGAGTCTAAAATCACCACATCCAGTGCTAAGAGTCCGCTAGAGGACATAAAGCACATCAGCATTGGGTTGTGCTGAGGTTAAACTGTTCCCTGAAGTGATGGACCTCCGTCCACTACCTCTGGGATGAGCTGGAGAGGTGTTTGTAATTCAGAGCTAATCGTCCAACACTTGTCTCTGACCTCATTGATGTTTAGGTGGCGGAATTCACTTTACTGCTATAAAGAGGGGACGACCTCACCACGCAACCCTCGCAGATTATAGTGGGTTCCTAAAAACTGTTGTGCCCTTTGTAATCACAAAAAAAATGTTCTGAGAAACTCCTGCAGGGCTCAACACAAAGTTATGCTCTTGGTGTGCAGCGCTGAAAACATGTAGTTTAGGTCACATGACACCCTGCCTCAGGTCAGGTAATCCTATCACTGTGGAAAGCTGCTGTCAGATGAAATCACTTCACTCTGCTGTTAGTTAATGAGTCCTCAGGGGTCTCAGGATCTCTTGCGCTCAGCAGCTCAGCTAGAGAACAGGTCTGTGTAAAGGGGCACCAGGATTTTTGTCCTTCGTATCTACAGGAATATTTGTGTGTGTGTGTGGGGGGGGGGTTACAGGCTGTTTAGACAGGGGAAGGTGCTGTGTTTGATCCTTGTGTTATATTGACCAAAGCAGGACACAAACTTTATTAAGGCACAGAACTGTGTTCACTTGTAGAAAACGGGTAGAGCACATCCCGGTTAATATACTCCAATTGTTGACCTGGACATTCATGAAAAAGCATAAAAAACAATGGACAGCTCTAGAGCAGCTGCACATGAGCTAAAGGCCATTAAAGCCAAGCATTGGCTAGAGGGCAAAAAACTTCCCAGAAACTAAGCCATGGAGCTGTGTTCTCTGGAGTGATGGAGCACCATCCAGTACCTCTGAGTTGACTTAGAGTGGGTTTGTTTGTGGCTGAATGCCTTCTAATCCTCACAGAAATGTTCCAAGATTTAGTATAAACCATTCTAGAGACATTTACTGCAGCAAAGTGGGATAAACTACCTATTAAATCCCTTCTTTTTTTGAATCAGCAAGTTTCCACGGTGCTGGCCATGTTCATATCTGCATCTTTCAGATGTCAGAGCTACATTTCCATCTTTTTCCACTGTGGTGGTTTTTCCCCCAAACAAACCACAACGTTGCCCGTCACTGTCCTGGTGGTGGTGATACTACCTCAGGTATGTCACTGATTCAGCTGAAGTTTCCAAAGGGATTTACTGGAAGAGAAGATCACTGTTTTCTGTCCAGGAGCTTTCCACCCTATTGTTTAGTTTTTGGGAGGAAAGAACATCTTGTTTTAGTGATGGTGCCTGTTATTTTTACATGTTCCCAAGCAAACTGTCCACCTAATGAGTCCTTACCTTCAGATGTCACAAGTTTTGAAAAATGGTTCTTCAGAGATTCTTTAGTAAGGTTCTATATGGAACAATAATCAAAGGATCATTTTCAGGTTTTAAGTACACAGCAGGTAGAGTAACAGTCACACAGCTCCAGGGGCCTGGAGGTTGTGGGTTCAAGTCCCGCTCCAGGTGACTGTCTGTGAGGAGTTGATGTGTTCTCCCTGTGTCCGTGTGGGTTTCCTCCGGGTGCTCCGGTTTCCTCCCACGGTCCAAAAACCCACGTTGGTAGGTTGATTGGTGACTCAAAAGTGACTGAAGGTGTGAGTGTGTGAGTGTATGTGTGAGTGTGTGTGTTGCCCTGTGAAGGACTGGCACCCCCTTCAGGTTGTATTCCCGCCTTGCGCCCAGTGATTCCAGGTAGTCCCCCGTGACCCTGAATTGGATAAGCAGATAATGGATGGATGGATGGATATATACTATAATATATATATATATATATATATATATATATATATATATATATATATATATATATATATATATATATACAAGTACCGAGAAATATGGAGAAAACAAGAAAACAGTTTTTTTTTTAAAAACTGCTGAACTCTCTCTGCTCACTCACTGCTGGACTCTCTGCCGTTTGCCTCAACACTGAAACCGGTCATTCTGAACAGGGCTGTTTAGAGAGGGGGAAGTGATGTGTTGTTTGACCCTTGTGGTGTTTTGACTGAAGTATTTTAACAGACGTTTCATTAAGACCCCAGAGAACTGTGTTAACTTGTGGAAAATGGGGTTTAATAAACCCCATGTAAAGCATGCCAGTGACTGTTTGAGTGTTCATGTTCCTACACTGATTCACTGGTTTTACTGAAGAACCCTTGGAGAACTTATATGAAAGAGTGTACCCACTGACTGAGAGATGTCAAATCACCCCAATTAGAAGAGAAATAGATCACGCTGCACCAGTCTGTATTGCGCTTGGTGTTACACCTGGTCATATGATCCGATGTGCCCCAGTGCTCTTTGTTTTGCTTTGATCTCATTGTCCTGCTCCATCCCCATACCATTAAAAACTCCAAATTCCTTCCAAGTGACAGGAGTTGGAGTAAGAGGACATTTTATGGTGGGATTGGCTTTTGGAGCTTTGGTGATAAAAATGCCTTTCCAAGCTGTTGGACGCACTTTAGAGAAACTGGAAATGAATTTTCAAGGCTAAAGCACAGAATTGCATAATGTGGTGCAGTTTCATTTCAAAGCCACCTTTTTTCCTCTCTGTGGGCTCTCTGATTGGGTTTACAAGAAAACCATATTGTCCTAGTTATCAATCGCAACTATTTACAAACAATGGAGTCCTCTGGGAGTCATCAGTTCTTCATATAGTATAGGGCTAGTGTGACAGTTTCAGCTCTGCACATTGTTTGACTAATTGCACTGCTTTGTATTGAAATATTAAATGGTTAAATGACTGCAGACGCTACCCATGTGAACAGCGCAAAATCATCATTTTAGCTGGACTTTCAGTCTATCCTGATTAAATATGCACAGTATGACCAGCTTTATCACAGCCCACACGTCTCAGGAAAGGTTTCCCACATGATGTAGTCTGCGGGAATATTTTGCCCTTTCTGACAAAAGGTGAATTGTGAGGTTAGACGATGACATGGGACACAAAAGGCCTGGTGTGACTCATTCCTGTCTTCCAGTATGTTGAGGTAAGGACTATGGGGAAGGCACTAAAGTTTCTTTACTCCAACCACATCAAACCTTAAAGCACAGGGGTAAAGCCAACAAGATCTCCTAAAAGTAGGATGCCCAGATATTCTGAACATTTGTATGTTATGATTCCTTGTTATTTTGCAATGACTAAGTGAGGTGTTGTTAGGGTTATGGTAAGATTAAGTTTAAAATCAGGTTAAAGATGAGTTTTCACACTGGTTAAGCATCAGAAACTCAATGTACATCCACAAAAGGGGACCCCTGTGTTATACACACCATGGGAATAGCCTTTACTCAAATATGAATGATGTCACATTCAGGCTGGCACAGTTACACAGGAGTTGTGCAGTGGCTCTGACATGGAAATGCATTTCATCAGGCTTAAAGTTAACGTTAATGTTGGGATGTTGGGTTCCTACCCTTCTCCAAACGTTAAGAAGTGCAGTTTCTGCAGTGCTGAGCCCACAGTAGCAATGGCAGAGGCTCTGTTCTCCCCGTTACTGGTCAGTGGACTATCACAAGGATTCTGAAGCTGTGATTTTAAGGTAGAAATACTACCTAGTGTTGCTTTAGTGTTTCCTTATTGCAGTATCAGACGTTCCAGTTGACAATACTTTGTATTGGGGTACTGCAAATCAGCTTATGTTTAGCTTAAACGTCATGTATTTTGGTACTGGCAAAGCACTGAAGATGGGACTTTGGTATGGTTCTCCACATCCAGGCATCCCATCCCTTCTGGAAGGGTTCTTGATTAAAAGAAATAGTAGTACTAGATCCATATAACCATTTGCACTATTGCTTGGTGACTTGACTCTTCAGCTTTAGTGGAGAATGTGCTGTATATGGTTTATACAATTAACCTATATTTTTATATTATAACAATACAAGAAACCTTTGTGGTGCTATATACAACCCCACCTCCATCAAGCTAAGGAACCAGTTCACTATGCAAAGAGTGATTTAATCATACAAATAGTTCTACATAGAACCACTGTTTTTAATTAAGAACCCATAAAGAACCCTCTTTGTAAGAGTGTAAGATTCTTTAGGGCTTTTGGGATCAGTCTAACAAGCCCTTTGGCACCTTTGTTAGTGACTGTCCCCACCAGTTTACACGTGTTCACATATGGAATATGAGCACACATCTGTGTGTGTTTGTGTGTGTATGTGTGTGTGTGTGAAGGCTGGCGGATAGTGGTTAGCTCTAATTGTAACCATGTGAAATGTGACATGCTCTTTTATGTGTTAATCCTATCTCCTCAGGCAGCTCCAGGCCTGAGAGCGGAGATGTTATCCCAGCGGTGTTGGGTCAAGACGAGTGTGTTAATGAAACCATTACTGCGTGGCGAGTGTGGAGTGTGAACTCCTGGACTCCTCTCAGCCTCCCTCCCGCCCTGGCTGTTTGTTTGGTCTTTGCTTTAAGAGAGGGCACGGCAAGGTTTGCGAGAAACATCACAGTATATTAGTGCAGGAAAACCAACCCTGTGGCAGGAAAAGCAGATTTTAATGAAGGGGGTAAAAAAAAAAAAGAAGAAGGGGTGTGGAGTCAAACAGAGGACAGAGAGGAGGCGAAGTGGAGGTTGAAGGTGTAGAAAGGCCATTCGGATATGCTCCAGCTCACCAGTCATTCTCTTTCTGCTGAAGCCATCATTTGTGCTCTTAACCCTTTCCTGCCTGAATAGACCATTCAGACCATTCTGTGTTTATGTGGAACCAGGAAAGGCCCTGTGGTGTGGTTATGACACCCAACAAACCCAACACATGTTCACCATTTGTAGCAGGAGAATTCGTTAAGAAGGGTTCACCACCATTATCTCCAACAAAGATTTAAAAAGGCTTAGTAAGTAATAACATGGTAAAACTGTGATAATAAGTTGTATTCACTCATAAAATAAATTTCCGTTTCATAGAAATTTGAAATAATAATTCAGTAATTCCATTTGTAACTAGTTTCGTAATAATAGGGCTATTACAACAAACAGTGCAGTGGTTCTGCTGAAAGGATGTGGTCTTACAGTAGAAAACTACTCATTCATTTGATTCTGATTTGTTCCTGACCTTTAGGGTCCACTTCTCTGCTCAGGGAAAGCACAGATCAGTAACTGATGACTAAGGCTCAATTCCCGGCTCTGGTATAGCAGAGATCAGTGATAACTGATGACAGTTGTGTGATGTATATTTAAAGTATTCAGGCTTATTATATGCTATGACTTATTATTCAATATTTACATGATAACAATGCACACTGAATCTAATCAAACACTAAAATCACACAGGTGGGTAATAATAATTTAGAGCTTAAGATCCTTATCTACACAATGATATATTTCTATACCTATCAGACGGCTGAAGTGTCCACGCCAAAATACATTCAGGAACTTGAGGAGGAAACACACATCTGGCAGAGCAGGCCCTGACTGGCAATGAACAAAAATGATGTTAGGAGCCGGTTCTTTGTGAGCTCATTTGAAAAGTTTTGCTTTTAAATGATGCAGTGAGAAATAAAGCAAAGGTTTTACAGCATCAGGGCAGGCACTGAGCAAATGTTATTGGCTGAAAAGTGTTGGTGCGCCTGTTTGTGTGTTTGAACTGTCCACACGGCTTACGGGAATAAAGGAGGCCAGCTATTAGTTTTGTTGGTGTGGAATGTTTGGAATGGCAGCTGGGTTAGCTTACAGCCGCACTGCCACGGCTTGAGAGGAACTCTACAGAGTGCAGTAATTATCGTTTTCAACACACTCAATTAGGCAGCATTAAGCTTGAAAGGGAGCAGGAACGTCAATGATGAAAATATGACTGTAATAATAAAACATCTCGCACAAGCTTATTTGCTTAGAAGACCCTCTGTGGCACCTTCAATTTCATTTCATTACGCCGGATTTGTTTTACGACTGCAAAATGAAAAAAGGGGTGAGCTCACACTTATTCCCTTTCTGTTCACTTCTTGTCGTATAAATCAAGTTCTAGTCCACCTCATTCCACTGCCTCCGCCATCTTTTAACAAGCCACCAAGCCCTCTTTACTGTCCCTCCTCATCTGTTTCTCCAGGGCTCTCTTTCTACTCACATCTCTTTCTGTCTTTGTCATTTTCTCCAAGCTGGGACCAACTCTCAGTCCTGCTTTTTCTTGGATGGAACCTCACAGCGACAGATTGGTAGATGCGTCTGTTGTTCCCAAGCTGTTCTTCTCCCCTTTCAATTGAAGATTGAGATAAGAACACCAGCATCCAAACCCATAAAGCCTCTCACAGCACACAGACCCCTGGTAAAAGAGGAGAAATATTCAGGTAGTTTTGGACAAATCATAACATAAACATCATAATATATGGGCTGCTCCATTGCAATCTCTATGTATTCACCTTATTTTCCATTACAGCAAGGGAGGGGCCATGTCGATTCACTTTATGTTGGAACTTCCAGTGAGACAGTGGATTCCTTGATAATTACACCCACAAACATAGGCACCTTTTCTGGACTCAGTTCAGTGAGCAGGTACAGCAAATGTTAGCTTATTTACCAACTTTAGATTTGAATTTCCCTTCCTGGATTGGGTCCTTGTCGTGGCGGAAGGGCTTGTGTGGTCTCATGACCTTCAGGGCTATGTCGTCGAGAGCGGTTAGCTCCCAGTAGGGTCTCACATGGCGAACAGCTCTGCAGTGAAGATCCAGACAAACACGATCGAAGAAGCACCCCAATGAAAATCTTAAAGGAATAAAGTGTAGTCTGCCTGGGAGAGGGTTACCGGGACCTACCCCTGGGGCCAGGCCTGAGTGAGTGCCTTGTGGCTGGGCAGCCCATGTAACCAGGCCAGGCTCAGTCCAAAAAGGCAGCGTGGGAGGGTAGTGTGGGCTCACCACCCGCAAGATCCAGATTAGGGGTGTGGTGCAATGCCCATCAGACACAGAGCGGGGGCAAAGTGGCCCCTGGCATCGTAGAACTTGTCAGCGGCAACTGGTTCTTCAGTATGTGGAATGTAACTGGGGGGGAAAGAGCCAGAGCTGGTGCGTGAGGTTGAGAGATACCAACTAGATATAGTTGGGCTCACCTCTACACACAGTGTGGGCTCTGGATCCAAACTCCTCGATAGGGGTTGGTCGCTCTCTTACTCAGGAGTTGCACAGCGTGAGAGGCACCAGGCGGGTGTGGGGATACTCAAGTCCCCGGCTGGCGGCTGTACAGTTGGACTTTGTTTCAGTAAACGAGAGGGTCACCTCAATGCGGCTTTGGCTTGCAGAGAGGAAAACTTTGACTGTTGTGTGTGCATATGCACCGAACAGCAGCTCAGAGTAATCAGCCTTCTTGGAGGTAGTGAGTGGAGTTCTAGAGAGGATTCCATGCACGGACTCTATTGTTTTGCTGGGAGACTTCAATGCTCACGTTGGCAATGACTGGGAAACCTGGAGAGGAGTGATTGGGAGGAACGGCATGCCCGATATGAACCCGAGTGGTGCGATGTTGTTGGACTTCTGTGCTAGTCATGGTTTGTCCATAACGAACACCATGTTCGAACTTCAGTTTGCTCATAAGTGTACTTCGTACCAGAGCACCCTGGGTCAAAGGTCAATGATAAACTTAGTGGCCGTGTCTTCTGATATGAGGCCTGTTTTGGACACTCAGATAAAGAGAGGGAGCTGAGCTGTCAACCGATCTGTTGGTGAGTTGGATCCGATGGCGGGGAAAGCTGCCAGTCAGACCTGGTAGGCCCAAATGTATAGTGAGGGTGTTCTGGGAAAAGCTTGCAGAGGACTCTGTCCGGATGGATTTCAACTCTTGCCTCAGCGAGAACTTATCACATGTTCCGGAGGAGGTAGGGGGAGTGGAGTCTGAATGGACCCTGTTCCGGACTTCCATTGTGGAAACAGCTGTATGTAGCTGTGGTCAAAAGCTCGTTGATGCCTGTTATGGTGGCAACCCAAGAACCCGTCACCAGTGGTGAGGGAAGCTGTCAAGTAGATAGAGGATTTTCAAGCTTGGCTGGCTTGGGGATCTTCTGATTCTGTGGATTGGTACCGGCAGGCGAGAAAGGCTACATCTGTGGCAGTTGCTGAAGCAAAATCCAGAGCATGTGAGGAGTTTGGAGAGGCCATGGAGAATGACTTCCGGCCGGCCTCAAACTCTTGGCAGAAAGTCAAGCTTGTTCAATGTGGGCATTGGACTCCATCAGGGCTGTGCCTTGTCTTCACTCCTGTTCCTGATGTTCATGGACAGAGTGGTGAGCCTGGGACAGGAAGGCTTCCGTCGAGGGGCTCCGGAAGTGGCATCCCTGCTTTTTGCAGATGATGTTGTACTTCTAGCTTCTTTGCATGGAGGCCTCCAGCGTTCACATGAGCAGTTTGCGTATGAAGCAGTCAGTGTGAAGCCTAGGGCAGCATTACCATGGTTTGAGCCTCTTTCTCCATTGTCATCTAGGCCCTGGACAAGACATCCTTGTGAGAATTTATCTCATGAGGAGAGATGGAATGAGTGGAGGTTGAATTGGTGGAACTGAACTTGAAGGTGAAAGAGTTCATATTATAATCTTGTACCTTGTAGAACTCCTGTCCTTTTCCATCTAATTCCCCACCTGTGACTCAGCATTTTTTCCAGTACTGCCAGTGCTCTTACATTTGGCAACAGGTACAGTAGCAAAGGTGTAGGACTTGGGTGGTGAGTGGTGTTTGCAAATTTTCAGAGGAAAAGTTTTGCAGCATTTTGAAGCATATAAATCACAAAGTAAATATACTGCAGTAAAATTAGCAGAATATATAATTAGCCTGTGTTCCCTGCAGAAAATGGGTTCATATATTTAATTACATTTAACATGCCATTTGACCAGGGGAATGCAGCCTTTTGCATATATCTGTATGCGTGTGCTTCTGAGTGTATGTGCATGTGTGTGTGTGTGTGTGTGTGTGGCCAGGGGCTCTGGTTGCGGGGCTGAATGGAGCTGGACCTCGGTAAAAGGAGGGAGGGATTGATGGGAAATGAAACTTCAGACGTGCGCAGAGGGTTCCACAGGGACAACTTTACTCTGAATAATTATCTCGTACCCATTCTCTCTTTCTTTTCTTCCCTCCTTCCCCCTTTTTCCTCGTTGGGTCTCTCCACACCATGTTATTATGCTGTCCCCCTGGTTGCGCAGGGTAGCCATTCTGTCTCTCTTGGCAGACGATGAGTCTAAGGAAGCAGTCATTGACAAGTCATAAAGTTTACATAGTTCTGTGTATCAGTACAGTTCAGGCCTATCCAAACACACACTCACACACACACACACACACACACACACACACACGCACACACACACAGTACGGTTCTCCTGCTCAGACCTTGGAACGCTGTTCCAATGTATTGTGACCACTGTGGGTCAGAGCCAGTCAGTTCCAGGATGTAGAGCATGAAGCAGAGTAGACCTGAGTGTTTACAGAGCTGCACATGTACACTTTGTACATGTAATAATTACAATCATTTCATTTACCAACACTATTCTAAAAGTTATGGTATTTTGAAAATACAGTAAAAACAAAAATCTGTGATGTATTAAAAGACAAAAGGACAAAGACAATATATCTTTAATAATTGTTATGTAAATAGAAACACATTTAGAATTTGATGCCTGCAACACACTCGAAAAATGTTGTTGCGTTACGTCATCCATCCATCCATCCATTATCTGTAACTTGTCCAATTTAGGGTCGCGGGGGGTCCAGAGCCTACCTGGAATCATCGGGCGCAAGGCGGGAATACACCCTGGAGGGGGCGCCAGTCCTTCACAGGGCAACACAGACACACACACATTCACTCACACACTCACACCTACGGACACTTTCGAGTCGCCAATCCACCTGCAACATGTGTTTTTAGACTGTGGGAGGAAACCGGAGCACCCAGAGGAAACCCACGTGGACACGGGGAGAACACACCAACTCCTCACAGACAGTCACCCGGAGCTGGAATCGAACCCACAACCTCCAGGCCCCTGGAGCTGTGTGACTGCGACACTACCTGCTGCTCCGCGTTACGTCATATTTCTTTTTAATTACACTGTTTATTCATTTTAAAAATGAGGATACAAACTGGTCAAATGTGCAAATGGATTTTTTGCGCATTGTGACTTGTAGCATGTACAGAATGAGGCCTGAACTAACAATGGTCTTCCCAAGAAAAGAGTCCACAGCAACATATGTCTCTCTAAAAATCAAATAGTCACCCACAGATAATGGTAGCTTCTCACACATCCTCACCATTCAATAAAAAACATGTATCTCCCGAAACAGTAACTTTACAGGAGAAGGATAAACCCTTCTTAACTTTAATGTAAAAAGATGGTGTAAAAAGATTTTATTTTGGAGTCATTTTTGGAGTATTTCTATTAGGACATTCATCCCAAAATGTTCACACAATGTGAGGGACAGCTGCTGTGTTGAAATGCTGTCATTAACTAAAAATCCACAACAATTAAGATACATGTTTTTAATTGGAAAGTGACGATATGCAGATCTCCAGGACCGCCAGGAGATATACATCCCTACAGTGAGTCTTGTCTACCCCAGGGTCCTTTTCCAGTTTTCTGTGCCTTTTATACCTGCAGCAGAATGCATCCAGGAGGCATCTTTACCAGAGTCCTGAAAGACCTGGACTGGCTCCTCTCTAAGCTCCTGCTAGATTTCACTCACAGAATGTAGTCCCCTCAGAATTCCGTGTCAGGAGATTGCTCATCATGGTGAATTCAATTAGAATAGAAATCTGCTGAAATTTCACTGATTGGTAGCAGTTTAATATTTATACATTACATAAGTTTGTATCTAGTTTTCACCCTACATTTACCCAGGCTAATGTCATTGTATTTGAATGTAACTGTCTTGGAATTTACCTGTATTTTACCCAATATAATTACTTACAACTTTCTCCCTCAAACTTATCAGATTAATGATCAGAATGTGGGGGGTTGTAAAAGAGCATGACCAGAGCCTATCCAGAATCAGCACAAGGCAGGACCACACCCTGGACGAGGCACCAGTTCAACCCAGGGCACCACACACTCACACACCACATACACTCATAGCTTTGGACAGTTTTGCACAGTCAACCTCCCTACCACCATTTTTATTTATTTATTTACTTTTTCCACTGTGAAAAGAACTCATGGCACCCAGAGGAAACCCACGCAGACACAGGGAGAACACAACAAACTTCACACAGTCAGTGATCCAAGGACAGGACTGAATATCCAACCCCAGGACCCTGGAGCTGTGTGAGAACATTACCTGCAGCGCCACCATGCTGTCATTAAAGTGCCTTTATTCAGGTCAAATATGAACTTTGATTCAACCAATCAAATCCCAAATCTGCTTGTCATACGACATATCATCACTGTTAGGACACAACCTTATACCACTTTTATTATTATTATTATTATTATTATTATTATTTAGACATATATTTTTGGAAATAATTTAAAAAACACTGTTGAAAGTTACATTATGTGAAAGGGTGTGTGAGGAATGGTGGAGGATAAATGCTCCAAGTGTTATGTAAACATTTTACATCAACCTACACTTGCGAGTTAAGTTTTCACTTTTCCTGTAAAGCTACTATTTCAAACTTTTAAGGGGGAATATATAAATAAATTCACCAGTTTTTGGCTAGCGCCAGCAACAACTGTGGTTTGTAAGATTTGAATATTTTTGATGAGGTTTTGGCGAGTTTCCTGGCTTATTCATGGACACACCGACATAACGTACACACACAAACACACACACCCACCTGTACGGTTGGCTTTCTGTGAGAGAGCTTTCCACTAAAGCATCCCTGGCTTGTTTGCTGTAGAGCTTGTTTCTCGTCAAAGTGCCAATCTCCTGTCATCACCGCTCTCCGAACACTCTCGGCCTTCTCTTGGTTTCAGCGGCGGTCTTTCCACCTGAAGTTAGTCTGGGGGCCTGTGTGGTTAACCTAAGCACCTCCCAGCCCCTCCCTTCTGCTCCGCTCCTTTCCACAGGACATGGGGAATCTTCCAGTGCCGTACCCCTGAGGATCCTGCAGTGGATAATGGTTTAATTAGCCTAGAATGATTTTAGCAGCTGCCTGCTCTGAAATAGAAGGCTGGAAAGGTTGGCTTTTCTGGCTGTAGTTGCTTCAGTGGTGGGATGGACACACACGTGTTGCTGCGGAGACACGGGCAGAGTTTGCGTGGTGTGGCCAACTGCATGTCCATACAGCTTTGTTTCCCAGAACTTGAGATTTCCCAAACATTGCTTGTCTCTGCATTGTCAGCACATTAGGCCGCGGCCCAGGTTTTGATGGTAATAAACAGTCTGTAAAACAAAGCAGCCATCTCTGAGGGAAGTGACAGGCAAGCAAAGGGACAGATCAGCCTATTCTTAAATAGCAATCAGCAGAGTGGGTATTGCAGGCATATCTTCAAGGCACTTTTATTACTAACACAAGAAGCTACAGGAGGGTATGCGGTACAGTGATTTGACCATAGCTAAAGGGTGTTTATTAGCATACTTCAATAAAACAAAGTATCTATAATATCTATATACTATACTATAATATCTGTATACTATACTATCTTATAATACTATAGATACTATAGTATCTATAGTATTATAAGATTATAATAATAATAATAATACATTTTCTTAAAAATCTAATGAAAATGTGCATGAAACACCTACATGTCCAATTACAAACATGTATTTCCACTTTTGTGGATTTTTGAATCTTTTGATCTTGATGAATGGACCAATAGAAATACTCCAAAATGACTTGGAATAAAAACTTTTTACATTGTATTCTATGGAAGGATAAGAAGGTTTGTCCCTCTTCTGTAAAGTTACTGTAATTGGACATTGAAGATTTACAAAAACACCCAAATATCCCAAAAAGATTTTCACGCTCAGACAAAGAGGAAAAGTTAGAACATCAGTAAAGCACAAATGTACAAAAGAGTGATGGAAAAGGGTGTTTCAAATGAACAAAGTTTCGGCTGGTTCATAAATACTGCGCCAGTGGTACATCATGTGCTAGACCGCCAGACTGACCCCACAAGCATGGGCTTTTAATGGACTCCCCTCAACTTTCCTTCTTCATCTCTCCTCTCTACTCTTTAGGACAACTCTTAGGTTGTAGATTTTTATCCACATATACAACACAATGCAAATGTCAGAAACCACACAGCATTTATTTACTTGGCTGTATACTTTCCAAAATATTCTGAACAAGTTCTATACAACACAGAAACCACAACAAGTAAATATTAAATCAAGTCTTTTTTTTTGCTATAAAGTGTATTTTTGACATAAACGACTATAAAAAGTATTCTGATGAAAGTAAAAGCAACTCAGACTTGTCTATGTCCCACTCTCATCACGCCAGCCACATGGAGCCTACGTCATCTGAGATTTATTTGCAAAAGTGTAATTGATGGAAACACAACTCACAACTCAAATCCCAGCTAGTGCTGTACATTAACAGTAGGCATTAAACAACTTACTTGTTAAAACAGCTACTAATGCCTATAGATAAGGAGAGAAATAGGGCCATCCTGTACACAATGAGACACCATGGTTTGCTCTGTTAGATTCTCAGCTGTGGTTGAGTAAGCAATGTCACAACAGTGACCTTCCCAGTCAATCTCAAGAAATATACATTCAGTTGCTGTAAGAAGGGACTATGAAATCTTATACACAACTCCATAATTTAGCTTCATAACTTATACAAGACACCCATGTTTATTTTCAACTCCATTTTCTTGTAATATAAGCATCTGAGGGATTGTTGGACTCTCAAAGTTCTCACCCATTCTCATTTGATCAATGCACTCACAGCAACTGTAATAAACACAAGCAGTTTTGCTGTGTTCTGGCAAAACTGGCACAAGAGCCAGATGGAGGTCTTTCATTTTCATTTCGTTTCTTGTTTAGAAAAAGTCTACGGTTACACAAACCTGAAGAAACAATTCAAGCCCAACGGTGTGACAGAAAACACAGTCTCTACTGCTGTGTGAACTGGTGCTTAACCTCCAGACCTCAAGAGCTATTACTGTCACATTGCTGTACTGTTTCAATGTAATTACACCTTTATAAATGAACACTTTTACAATGTTAATTATATTTACATTCTGCATTTATAGGTTAAAGCTTTTTATCCCCAACTTAGTTTCTGTTATTTCAATTTCAGCGCATGGAAAATCAAATAAAATTATCACATTTTACTGATAGTACATTTTCTTTTTTATTTTCAAGCACATAATATACATCACAGTAATTTAAACACACACAGTATCGCAGGCAATAGTGAACTGGCCAAATATCTTCAAGAACAAATAAACTAATAAACTACTCACAAAATGGCCAAACAGTGAGACTGGATGGGCTATTTTCCATTTCGGAAAAAGGAGCACTGAGAGTTCATGATTCATTCAGGAGCTGAAGCTTAATTAAACACTGTATATGATCAAGAGATTCTTGAATTAATCAACCCAGTGCACTCACTGCTCCTTAGAGAAGCGCTGCCAATATAGAGGAATAGTTACAAAAAAGGGTTTGCCCATGCTTCGTAGTATTTAGTAGCTTTTTTATATTCATTTAGTGAGCTGCTGTCCACTACTGTCGCTGTTTCAGCAAATACACTCAAACTCTTTGTAATTTACAAAAAAAAAAAAATGTATGAATCCTGGGAATGGTCTCTTAGTTAAATAAATATGACTTCACATTGAGAACTGTCTGTGTCGCCCTGTCAGGTCACTGTCAGTTCAGTTCATCCAGGAGATATGGGGAGGTGAGATCAATTCTGAATCCATGTAATGGTTTTAACTGTACTCCATGTAAAGGCCTACAGAAACTGAACTTAAAGAGGGCTGTGCTGAAATGCTTCTGTTTCTCTGTTGCAGCTCTGGTGTGTACAGGGCAAGAGGAGAACCACGTGAAGAAAAGCTCGCTACTGAGTGTCACGTCCCCTTCCCGGCACCACACACTGTGCCGAGACCTGCAGTACACCGCCAAGCATAATACTATTGTAGGAGCAGAGAGAGCGCTTTAAAAAACACACAGAAAGAGTGAGATATAAATACCATCACCGTGTCACATTGCTGGAATACTTGGGCAGATGGAAGGAGAGATGTGCAGTTAGAGAGAGAGAGAGAGAGAGAGAGAGAGAGAGAAACAGAGAGAAGGCATGGCAGGGGAGACTGTTTAGATAAATTCTAATAGTTTTCCCTGGCCCTCACCATGCCCGCTCCAGCAGAATGTTTGTTTAATGGTGCATTTTGCATGATTGTAATTATATAATTGGGGGGGTCCAACAGGAGTTGGCCACGGCACAATGACAATGTCTCCTGGAATATCAGGTTGAGTTTGGTAGACCTTGGTATCCTGGGGGGGATGAGAGGTGGGGGTCTGGCTCTCGCGCTGCTGTCAAAACTGTCGCCTAGTCCAACCGAGGTAAATCTTTCAGAGCCGGAATCCACGAGCATTGTTCCCCTCTACCTCAGGAGACAGATATTTTGTTGGGCTTACAAATTACTGAACAGATTTACTGCTGAGTTTATCTACCTGTTTGGACACAGATCATGGAAAAAATGCTAAATTACACTCAAGCCTAAGTAGCAGCACACAGAAGGTGTCCATCTGTAATGTTCTTAATCCCACCACCAAATGTCTGTAGTCCATGCTCCTCATCCTTCACAGCAAAAAACCTATAAGAACATTCAGAAATAATATCATGCTGTCAGAATTGGACAGATGTGATGATAGCAGTTGTTCTGTTATGTTGATCACATTTGAAATTGAACACCTTCTTAAATTGTTTTGTGATTTGTAGGGATTGTTAAGTTGTTTGCTGGATTTTAATGATCATGGTGTGTTTGGAAGGATAAGGTCCTGCAGATTGTTTGTAAGTGAACACATTCCTGAGATATAATGTCAAGCCGTAGATCACAGGCATCGGGTTTACAAGCAAAGCAAGTAATATCATTAACACAGGCCTAAGATACAGCCTTTCCATTTGTGGTAATGCTTATTTTTACCACAGGAAATGTACACTCTGTGTACATGACACACATCTGTTTGCTCATCTGAACGTTTCTGAGAGAATACTGCCCTAAAATACATTCATCGGCTAACATCTGCTTAAGTAGCATCACATTACCCCCTTTCAGCTACACCTTGTTATGATGATCATGTGGGTTCTTTCACACACACAGTCCTCATTTATTTTTCCATTATATTTCCAATGTCTCTGTATACAAAATCCATTTTCGGAAGCGAGGTGGAAATACACCCTGCAGGGTGCACCAGTCCTTCACAGGGTGACAAACTAAATCATTCATTCATTCATTCATTCATAGCTGTAACCGCTTATCCAGGTCAGGGTCGCGGTGGGTCCAGAGCCTACCCGGAATCACTGGTCCCAAGGTGGGAACACACCCTGCAGGGGGTGCCAGTCCTTCACAGGGAGACACACACTCACACATTCACACCTATGGACACTTTTTGAGTCATCAATCCATCTACCAACATGTGCTTTTAGACCGTGGGAGGAAACCTGAGCACCCGGAGGAAACCCACGCAGACACAGAGAGAACACACCAAACTTGAACTAAATCCTTCATTCATTCATTCATTCATTATCTATAACCGCTTATCCAGGTCAGGGTCACGGTGGGTCCAGAGCCTACCTGGAATCATTGGTCACAAGGCGGGAATACACCCTGTAGGGGGTGCCAATCCTTCACAGGGCAACACAGACACACACACACATTCGCTCACACACTCACAACTACGGACACTTTTGAGTCACCAATCCACCTACCAACGTGTGTTTCTGGACTGTGGGAGGAAACCCGAGCACCCGGAGGAAACCCAGGCAGACACGGAGAGAACACACCAAACTAAAAACTAAACTAAATCAACTCATCTGAAAACAATACAAAGAAACGATTTCCAGTGAATTGACTCCATAAAAGCTGGGAAAGAGTCAGGTTTACCACTGTGTTACATAACCTTTCCTATTAATTACACCGTTAAATCATTTGGGAACTTTGACTACTAATTGTTGCAGTTTTGTGAGTGGAATTTTAGGCCATTATTGATTGATACAAGACATGCTGAGCTGTTTGTGGTCACTGTTGTCTGATTCTCCTCTTAATGATGCACAAAGGCAACTCAAGCACACATGCACTCTGTGTTTACAAAGCCACACTTCTGTAGCATGCGCAGAATGAGGTCTGAGTTCATGATAATGGTTGCCTGAAGTACTCCTAAGGCTATGTGGTTATTTTTAAATCACAGTAGCATGATGGATTCTCATTCAATGCCATCTGAGGGCTAGAAGGTCAAGGCCATTCAGCAGTGGTGTCCAGCCTTACCGTACAGAGATTTCTCTGAATATAATGATTATTATGAATATGATTTCACAATACTGTGTACGGTAGATGGTAAAAGACCTAAATTCCTTTCAGTGTGTGGACCATATGGAGCGAGGTGTGAATGCTATGTTTGGGAAGAATGAAACAATTTACATACTGCAGTGACAAAACTCAAAGAAACCTCTTATTTATGTTATGGGCCCTTTAAACTATCAACTTTCAGGCACTCCCTCCCCTTTCCTTCTCTATTTCTGTGACCTTACCCTGCACCCTGTCTTTACCTCTACCCCACCTTCTTTTCTCAGCTGGGGTTTTCACTTCTGTCTGCACCCCACCCCACCCCCTCCCACACCCTTTCCCTAATATCTCCCTCACGCCTGGCCCAGGACCCCACTGGCCTGCCCTCCTTGCTGCCTGTAACTCAACCACTTATTTTCGTTTGCGCCAAAGGAGCCGATGACCTTGGAGAACTCTGTAAAGGCTGCCAGTAAAACACTGAAGGATTACCGGTATGTAACTGCACATTCATGTGGTTTGTTTGAATAACCTCGCGCTACGGAGCAGAACACAATATATTACTTTTTTACGAGCCTCAGAAATGCAGCATCGCTGCCTCTACTGTCAATTATCCACAAATAGAAACACTGCCCTTTTTTAACCCATCCAATATCGAAGGCAGTTACCATGGACGCCCCCCAAAAAGCAGCTTACACCAAACACCCTACACTCTGCCATAAATCAATCTGACAAATAGATGTAGATATAGCTGCGAGAAATTACACCACCTCCCTTCATTCCTCCATCCAAACACTCTAGAATGATATGTGATATTAGCTGCTAAACCTGCGAGCCCCACTCGTTGTCCTTTTCATTTCAGGATAAATGGCAGTGTCTGGATCTGGATCAGTTGAACTTTGGTGAACTGTGGAAGAATGATCCTTCACTGCACAGAAGCAAAAGCACCATGTGCTACATCGAAGCTCATTGTGCACATTCTACCCTTAAAGGACCTCTGTAGACCCCCAGGTCCAACTGGATCACATGCCTGACCTGCTTATGACTGATCTCTCCAACAATCTGTAGATGCCCCCGAACAAGTGCACACACAGATATCAACCTCCAGCTTGTGTAATCTCCATAGATCAGCAAAAAACAAAAGTTTACATTCTGGAAAAGCAGCACGAGCTTAAGGTCATCATTCCCAACATCCAGTGTCGACTAGAAGGGTGTAAAGCTCCTCACCATATTGTAATCACATTCTCTAGAGTGATGAAGTACAATCCAGTCCCTTTAAGATGAGCTGGAGAGCTGTTGCTGTATACGATCCAGAACTAATCATACGCCAACAGGGCCTCACTGCTGTTCTCATGGCTGACAGCAATCAAATGTTCTCAGCAATGTCTCAATATCTAGTCTAAAGCTTTCCCAGAAGAATAAAAGCTGCTAAAAAACAGATAAAAGACAACAACCTCTAAAGTTCAACAGACATTAGGTTGGATGAGCAGGTGTCTTTTAGTTTACTGCAGAATTAGCCAAGACCCTATTGGTGTTGGACTCATTCGCATCTCTAAACTTCTCTTATAGCCAAAGGTTCTTCTTTGCAGCACTTAACTGCAGACGTGCTAGTCTCAGAGTCACTGTAAATTCAGCGCCTGAGTGGACACTCTTCACCTGCTCTGGGTCTGTACGTGTGCAGATGATGGAAAGTTCTATGCGGGTCAGTGTTATTCTTGCAGTGGGGGAGTGGAGCCCAAAGCTAAGAGCTAAATTTAGCTCTGTATTAGCACCTTTGTTTCTTGTTCGTGACTTGGAGTGGGACTGTAGGAGACCTGTAGGAGGCTGTATAATGACACTATCTTTCATTAGTTAACCTATTGCTTAGGTTTCATATGCCATCCTCAAAAAATATTGTTGCTGCAGTATGGAAACCTGGCATAGGGAATAAAAACACTCTTAGCATTTTAAGGAACAGTGCTGTATAAATTGCTGCTGGAGACAGACTCTGAATTGAGGTGTCCCTACCTCTTTTGACCATGAGACAGCAGTTACACATCCCTGCCCTTGACTGACCATAGACTGGAGTTTATTTAGAACTGTTCACTGTTTAGCTGCATCTCACTTTACCTTTTAAACTTAGCACTTAAAACAAGCAAAGCACGAAAGATTTGATATTTTTGTTCCTGGGCCTCCTCTACTGTTCCAGAGTGTACACTGTCAGAAAATGTGTCGCTGTGATGGTACCCTTAAGGGAACATATTTGTACCTTTAATTAGGGAACATAATTGTACCTTATTCTATTATAATTGTAGATTTTTAAAGTGTGTTGATTTCATACGCCCCATTTCATCCCCAGGACTTTTATTGTGTATTTTTATTTAACACAGTTCTATAATCAAAACTTACAAATATTCACCTCTCCTTCTGGAGAAGAAAATGTATTGTACCTGGACTTTTAAACACTGCTGTACCTTTAAAGATACATTTACACTGTTTGTACCTTTAGTGACCAATAATGCACCTCTACACTACCTTTTTTTCTGAGAGTGTAATTGCACATTTTCACTACATGTTACTTACTTGATTTGGCTCAGCACATCTCCACATACTTTTCAGCCCTGGTCGTTTGTTGCTTTTCCTGAATGTAGCTGGTGATGTCACAAAAACACTTCAATAAGGGTAACTGCAGACTTTGAAAAACATAAGGTTAGTGATAAAGTAAACTGGTGATTTTATGTTCATTCATTATTTATTTATTTATTTATTTATTTATTTGCGGGGTTGTTTTTGAGACGGGGCGGCACAGTGGCACAGCAGGTAGTGTCGCAGTCACACAGCTCCAGGGGCCTGGAGGTTGTGGGTTTGATTCCCGCTCCAGGTGACTGTCTGTGAGGAGTTGGTGTGTTCTCCCCGTGTCCGCGTGGGTTTCCTCCGGGTGCTCCGGTTTCCTCCCACAGTCAAAAAACACATGTTGGTAGGTGGATTGGCGACTTAAAAAGTGTCCATAGGTGTGAGTGTGTGAGTGAATGTGTATGTGTGTGTGTTGCCCTGTGAAGGACTGGCGTCCCCTCCAGGGTGTATTCCTGCCTTGCGCCCGATGATTCCAGGTAGGCTCTGGCCCCACCGCGACCCTGAATTGGATAAGCGGTTACAGATAATGAATGAATGAATTAATGTTTTTGAGATGAAATTTCTCACTGACGAGCAGGGTTTATTCATGATTTTATGAGCTGCTATCACATGTTGGATAAAAACAAATTTGATTGCTGCTGTATACTGGAGATTTTACCGATGGTTAGTTTAGGTCGAATGTCTGAATTTCATTGTGATCGAAAAGTCTCTTGGACCAATCAGCACTCTGCAAGGTTTGCACGCTATGTTTAGTCTATACTCGGAACCTCATGTGATTCCCTTGGTCCAAGTCCGTATTTTCCTAGTGGAAAAGCAAAGAAGCTGAACTGAGTCAAGCCGAGTACGTTCCATCCAGTGGAAAAGCACCATGATTCAATGATGCAGCACTAGTTTGGGATGAAGGGAAGGTAGAGGGAGTGGGGTGGTTTCCAAAAGTTACATACAGTTTTCTGCAGCGCTCAGCCCAGAATAGCAAAGACAGAGGCCCTAATCTCCCTATTACATGTCAGAGGAGCATCACTATCATTTTGAAGTTATAATTTTAAGTTAAGTGCTGCTTTAACACACTAAGGACATGGTGTTATAGACTACTGCACACTCATTACAACTCTAATTCTTCATTCATAATGCTCTATGTTTATACACTGCTCTTTGTTTGTTTTGCTTCAGTGTTGAACAGAGTCATTTCTGAGGTTTGAATGACTTGGTGGAGTTCACCTGGAGCTAGGAGAATTCTGTAAAGACGCTTTGTGACAACACCAGCTGTAAAATAAATGCTTGCTGATTGCTGATTGAATTGAATTCTGACGTTCAGTATTTTGGTCTTTTCAGTTGGTTCAGTTTTGGTTCTTTAAATGATCAGCCAAAAGCAGTACTTGGTATTTTCAAATGATCCAAAATAGCAAAACATGACCCTACACATATGTTAAACATAATAATATGTTCAATTTTGTTCACCAAGGACATGTTTATATCGCTGGTCAATTGTGAACTTACATATACTTTAACAGCTGTGCTCCTAGGACAATGATGTGTGCAACTGTCCTCATATAATCTCATCCCTTTTAAATCATGTTTTTTTCTGGAACACAGCTGTGATTAAACATGGCCTTTATTGCTCGTAAAACCAGCCCTGCCCACCTCAGTGATCATCTCCTTCAGAATACGACGCTTTTGACACTGAAGTGTCCCAGCAGGGCCTCAGATAAGTGTCACACCAACTCCATAAATCACAATGATTCCATCATCCAAGGCCAAACATTTCCAGCGTACATCAAGCCTAGAGCTTCCCTGCCTCCACACCCTTCAGTCTAGACTTTCTCCTGAGGATTCACCACACCAAGCAGAAACAGACCTGCCTATTTCTGGAGACATTAAAAAGGCGAAGTATAAGTCAGAGTATAGGGTTCTAGACTTCTTTTGTCTTTTGCACTTAAAATTTTAAACATGACTGCATGCTTTACAGAATACTGCAGTTAATGAAATTAAAACAAAATTAAGTCTGCAATTATTTGTCATTGTACAACGTACAACGAAATGTGTCTTCCACATTTAACTGTGGCAGTGAACACATTTACATTTACAGCATTTAGCAGGCACTCTTAACAGAGTGACTCACAAAAGTGCTTAGTGTTCAGACAGAATGTGTATCCTAGCTAATGCAAATAGATTAGAGTCCAAACTCCCTCTGAGTCCAGACACTGCCAGAACAAGGGCCAGTGTTCATACCTAGAAAGAAAGGAGTTAAGTGCAGTATAAGTGTAAACCATTGTAATGGTGAGCACTTAGATTAGCGCTCACTTAAGTAAAACACACGCATAAAAGTGCACTAGAGGCTGTGAACACACACCCAGGATGGTGGACAGCCATCCCTGGCACCTGGGGAGCAGTTGTGGGTTTGGTGCCTAGCTAAAGGGCACATCAGCCGTGGATGGAGGGAGGTGTTCCTTCACTCCCACCACTCCCCCAAATCTTCCTGCAGGTTGTGGATATCGAACCAGTGACCTTTCAGTCCTGATCCCTCTTCTCTAACCATTAGGCCATGGCCGCCCACAGTTAAGGATAATGTATAGTGCCTTTAAATGTATTTTATATCTACAGTCACATTTATGTGAGAGCACAAGGTTAAACTGAACAAACCACACACAATGAGCGCAGAGAAATATGATTACTGATTAAATATAAAGAAAATGAGAACTGAGTGAAAATGACCAAAACCCAGAGCTTCTGCTCCTCACTCCTGGGCTCTCGCACTGAACTGAGCTGTGGCCCGTTCTCATTTACAGAAACAGTCACTGAAACCAGGAAGTTTGATCAGGGGAAGACAGAGTTGTGGTGTTTGACCCTTGTGATATTTTGACCAACGCAAGTCACAGATGTTTCATGAAGACTCCAGAAGTGTGTTCACTTGTGGAAAAGGGGTATATAGCTGACACTTTTCTGAAAATATGTGTCATTGTTACCCCAGTAAAATCTTTGTGAACACAGTTAAATTGACAATGACAACCAGATGTAGCTTACACTGGAAAACCTCCACTAGTGCTCTATGAAAATAATGGCACTCAACTGTGGGTGCCCTTATGTCACTGGGGTGTCTCTTTATAGTAAAGGGGCATAATAGTATCATTAGTCTTGACATGCAATCTGTCACAGCACTTACTCATGAGTTTATAGAATAATATGGATAATCATATCATAGATACAGGTTTTCATACCAAAAAAATAGAACACATCAACCCCACATTCACACAGGAACAGCTCTAAGGTTAATAGTATTCATAAAGAGAACAAGACAACAGTTTCCACTGATTATGTAAATTTTTTCACACAGCATTACCCATTACTGGTCTTGTTGTGAGCAGAGGCAGGAGTTTGAGCTGATGTTTACTGTGTCTGGTTTTAACATTCCACAAGGTACAGTAGGAACAAACATTTCTTAGTTCAGGGGCTTTATAAACAGAGCATGTCTGTGGACCTTCTGAGGTCTATATATGTGCCTACAGATAATATTCAACTGGGTGTCTGCCAGTACGGAGAAATTAAATGTAGGAATATTAAAGACCCTTTTAATACCACTTAGTGACAATATTAAGACCACTTTCGCAAAGGCAAACTTGCAAAAAGCACACAACACCAGTGCTGTGTTTACAGACTGATGAACTACTATTTCAAAGAAATGTGCTTTGCACTGATTGCCTTGAACGTGGCTTAACAACAGTGCAGAATCGGGGTTATCCAAACAGTTTTTGTTATATTTACACTTCTCCGGCCTACAGTACTGTCTCAGCCGGCTAAGACATAAACCTAAAACAGAGCAAGCCATAAATAATGCTGTTGGTTCCGCTTAGTTCAGTCTGTTGTTGAAACAAAAGTAAAAGTAAGTTAACTTGCACAAATATCTGGAAATTGCGAAAATAAAATAAAAGCAAAATTGTATTCACTGTGCTTGGCATTTTTAACACCTTTGGGAGCTAGATATTAGACATTTTGAGACAAAATGCTGCCTTTCTTTTAAATACAAGAATTTTAGACTATGAAGAAGGGGCTGAAAGACATGAGATACGCATTATCTTCTTCATGTGTAATTGGTGGATCAAGGCCAGATTCTCTCTTTTCACAGCACTCCAGGTCAAATATTGCCTCATTACAGAGGAACAGAGGCAGTCCTTAACATTTTGATATGAAACATATGGAGACGAAGTGCATATAAATGTGAATTTTAGAAGATTAACCCCAGAGGGTTAATACATCACTGTACACATTTCAGAGTGTAATGCAGAAGTAGTAAGTAAAGTGTTGACTCTTTGTTTTGAGACAGAAAGTAATTACATTACAATTGGAGAGAAGGAATTAGTCTATTGTAATAGATTATAGTTTTTTTTTTCACAGTTATTATCCCAGAACTGATCACATCGAGTAGTGCTTACAAAATCCAGGATCAGAAACTGAATCCAAGCTCTGGAGTGGAAGACCTCTGTTTTATATTATGTTATGGATATGAGACTTCAAGCCAGTTCTTTGAATGGTGTCCAGCATTGCTACTTCCATCAGTGCGCCAACCACAGGATCTGTAAATGGTGTGTAACTTTACTACCGCAGAGGACTTTTATCACACTGATGTGTCAGGAACAATCACGCCATGGAGTCCTCTGTTGTCCCTGGTAGGGATCACACACATAAACTAATTTAAACAGGAGATAGTTCAAGGTAAAAATGGTTTAATAAGGACTCAGCCGTTTGGTTTCCTAATGTGAGGTCTGATCATACGGAAATGCAATCGAAATTCCCAACTTTTGGCTAAAGCTAGCACTTCACCTCGTCCGGATCCTTGCTATTGTGATCCTTTTCAACTCCACTTTCCCCTCCTCTCTTTCTCTTTGTAATGGAATACAAACTGTCCACATAAGTTAATCTGTCAAGGTCCATTAGCTGGACCCACTGAGAAGCAAAGCCACACAGTAAATCAAAGAGCAGCATCTGAACTCCAGGAATCTTAATGCATCATATCATACAAACACCTTCTCTATTAGGAAAACACATGCTGGGTGGGTTATACTGAGTTACACTGCTCTGATTCCTGCTCCTTCTCTCTCCTTCCCTCCCTGTGAGACTTGACAGAAAACAGAAGGATGGGAAAGCGAGTGAACATTCATAACAACAGAGCAATATTTCAGAGAATATTATTTACACTGTGCTAACAATGTTCACGAGGCGTCCCAGGAATATCTGTCAAAACACTATCAGTATAACAGCATCATATAAAGAAGAGAAAGCATTTATAAAATCATTCATTGAATTCATTCATATTTTAGTAAAAGACTGCTCCAGGATTCAAGCAATGTGTACAAATTATAACTGGCACTGGTAAATTGTGCACTAAATATAATAATGGATGATCATGCAAATGTCTAGCTACCTAGCTTAAACTTCACTTAACCCTAACCATATACTTAAGTCTAAGCTTAACCCCAAACAAGCAGGGTTTTGTGCTAGTTTAACTGTAAACCTCACTGAGAGTGAACATAAAATAGCTACCTGTTATACTGAACCAAAACGTAAATACATTACAAATATCTGAGCTGCTGTTTTTAGCCATATATGAACTTAATTTTGAAAATCTTGCTGTCCACTGTGCCAATGTCACAGACCAATTTTAATGAATAAATAAAAAGTTAAAACATTTAGAATGAAAGAATGGAAGAGATTACATATTTAACATTAACAAGAAATAATATATGATTTTATTCAAATCTTCTTCTTCCTTATTTAGCATATTTAATCTAGGCTTTTATAGCATTTTCCATTTCAAATAATTCTGCAGTGATATCAGTGTTGATTTCCTTGATACAATTGATTTAAGACACATTCAGTGATGATCTTGGCTCTGGGGCCAATCCATTGCTCTTTTGGATTTGTACATAATCTTTTTGTCTAGTTCCTTTGCATGGTAAATAGCTTCTGAAAGATATATCCTTTCTAATTACTGACCCATTTGATTTAATTAAGAAAATTAAGGGGGTCTCTGAAATTTGCACAGCATTGTACTTTATCAGGATCAAAATTTATTGTTCTTTTTAAAGTTCTGCAAACATTCCAGAGCTGCATTTCTGTTTTGTGTCCAGGCCTGAAACCTCCAAGGGTCAAAAAGTGAGTAGTGTGTGTGAGCACAAAAAGTATGGATAGTTGGTGCCATCTGAAATAAATCCACTCGTAATCATAGCAATTTGGAGCCCTTAGACCCCTTACCAGTTCAAAAAGCCTCTCCCAGGGTAATGGCCTAAGTGTGCTGTCAGCAGACAAGTTTACAAGCACCTGGGTGAGAGACAGTGAGAGAATGAGAGAGGGGGGGAGAGAGAGGGAGAGAGAGAGAGAGAGAATATAAAACAAATAGCATAGTAAAAGAACAATGAGTACGCTGCGCACTTTTGTGGGTATATCAAACTATTATTTAGCAAGAAACATGCATTCCAGACACGCAACATTCATAAACTAACACCATAAAAAGACAAGTCTGGAAAGGGAAAGTACATTTTTACTGAACTATTCTGAATGGCTCAGCAGCCAGAGGTACTTGCCCACTGCTTTGTGAGGTCAGACCTTCTCGTCAGTGCGATGGGGGTAAGAGATTGAATTAAAGGGGAGGATTATGTGAGAACAAAATCACACTGCAGGTAGGGCTGGGCAATTAATCAAAATCAACATTCAGAAATTTAAATCAACATAATCTTGTCTATATCAATTATAATTATTCGGTTATGTCCCCACTGTGTGTTCATATGCTGTCCCTTTAAAACCATGCTACCAAGTTTTAGTCATGTCATTCAAGTTTTCAACAAAGAAGTCATTAATAGACGCCTAATAGAAGTAACAAACTACTAAAGTTTCTGTCTTACAGTACAGTGTGTTAATTGTTTCGGTTGCATTTTAATATGTATATTAGCATGTTGTTTATTTGTCAAATTAATGTATAAGAATTAGTTTTGAGCACAAAAGGCTGTTTGTGTGTTGTCGATGGACCGATATGTTTGTGATGCACATGATTATGTGCTATAATATATGGCAAACACAAAACAATTTTTAAGATGATTGTGCTTATTTTAATTTATTGTAGTTTAGTTCTCACAATGGGAGATTGTAAAGCAGTTAATAAACCATTCATTGGACCAAGAACTGTTGGTACTTTCTGTTACTGAAGAGAGTTACGCTATGACCTTTGGGCCATATATGGCCCGCTGCTTTCATTTGACTGGCCCCTTCTACAGCAGAAAAGCATTTTGTCTTTCCAAGGTCATGTACATGTCTCTATACCAATCCAGCGACCACTGAATTGTTCCATTACAGTCATTTTGGACAAAAATTACAATGTAATGTTCCATCAGTGTGTACCCTATGTACTTCATACAAATGCGTGATAGGTTGTGGTGTAAGGAGGAAAAGTGCTGCTACACGAGTGATGCTATCCACATCGCGTGTCGTATTGATTAAGGGCAGTGTCATGAGCTACGATGGTGTTTTAGGGCCACTTCAATCCAGCTCTTTTTGAGATTCAATATCTGCAGTCTGAATGAGAAACTGGATCAGGAGCATTGGGAGGCTTCAACTTTAAGCTAAGTCAGGCCTCTCCCTGGTCACCAGATACACGAGATATCCCGGACGAGCCCCCAAATTGTTATGTCAAATCTAAAATTAATCTCCAAGTATCACCAGGAAGGAAGATCGATGCACAAAGAATTCTTTGGGGAGAACAGAGGAATAAGACTCGCAGTCAAAGATTCTCTCTTTTCTCTCATTTATTGAACAAAAACATACAGTATATATATGACCCCAGTCACATACACCATCATGCGTTACTACATCAACCCAAACATTCCCTTATTCGTGGATCCTAGTTTATTACTGTCAGAAAAAAAAGAAAGTTGCAGGTGAGGGTGTTCAGTTTGTTGACTCCCTTCTTCCACTCTATTTAGTCTCCTCTATGCCCTTTCAGCACTTTCCCACAGTCTCCGCTATCTCCTGGGTCACAGTAGCACAACACAATGTCCCTTCAGCTCACACAAGCTCACTTAGGCCTACATAATGTAATAAGAACAGAGTCAAGATGAATTAATATAAATCATTAGTTATTATTAACCATTACTCATTAGTGTTAATCTGCATTTTTCCATCACAGAACTAGAAGCAGGTAGGTAATGGAGCTGTGGTGAGGTGTGAGAACAGAACAGTGAGAGAGACAATTTATAGAACGTCAGATTGGACGGCAGAAGGGCCTCAGTCAAGGTTCCACACCCAAACTTGACTTATTTCATCACTCCCTTAAAATGAAATTAGCCTTGTGTAAAACGTCAACGTATTTTTATTAAATTTGAAGAGCTCCCAAACAACATCACTCTTAAACCTATACTCCTGCAGAGCTCCACATTGTGAGCGAACTTACCCAAACTATATTTTATATATTTTCCATTGTGTTGGCAGCATCCAGGGTGATGCTGTTCAGGCTTACATTCTTCACCTCATTATCAAAGCTAATGTTAGATTTACTGGGATACTGTATCAATAGGGTTCATTTGATGGGAGAATGTATTGCTGGTCTGATCCTACATCAATTTCCTCATTCATTTTCTGAGGCCAAAATGCTAGTTAATGGGTTCCAGGCCTTTGATATATTCTACAGAACAGTCATCTTCATCTCACTTTATCTGGTGTTGAATCCAGGAAACCTGATGGTATGTGATGAGTTTGTGGTGTGAACTCTTGTGGCCCAAGAGTGTGTGTTTTATCTGCTGTGTTTTCTTGGCCTGACCTCGGTACTGAACAATGCACACAGGGCATAACAAGTTCTAGACACAACAGTGCTGAAGAAAAGCTGAACTTCAAAAGCGGTCATGACCTGTTTGTCTTGATGTTACAGATAACCCCGTTATTTATTTCAAGGTCCTGACCTTCTTGTATTTGGTGTGTGCTGATTTACTGTAAAAGATAACACCAGTGCAAAGATAAGGCAGAAGACAAAGAGGTTATGATAAAACCCTGCCACAGCACAGACTGAACCTATTGTGTTACTGTGTATTGCAGGACTACCAACAGTACGTTATGTTTCACTGGCTGAAGGACATGATCAGACCTTAAGAAATGTTCAAGTTAACTGAGACATGACGATGATATGAGGGCATAAGGGTGACCATTTATTGGTCAAAGTAGTGCACTGATTTTATTGAATGAGTCCTGATATCAGTCGTCTACACAAACACATTCAGAGAAAAACATATACAATAGCTATTCAGTTATGCCAAGACTGAAATATATACATTACAAGCACTCTACTGATGTTTCTGCCCAAATTTAAACACTGAGAGCACACCTCCACACTAAGGGTCTGAAAGAACATGTACACGCCAAGAAGATATTACTGAGAAAAGGATATTTAAAGGAAAAAAAAAAAGTTTCCACATCAGGAACGTAAACAAACAAACGGCTCCTGGTTTTCTCTGAACAATGGACAGATTTCAGACATCAACATCACTGAATATGTTGGGATTACTTGCTAAGATACAAATGCTAAGATAGAGAAATAAAAGAAGACTTTCCAAATGTTGTTGTTGTTGTTCTGGGTGTGTTTTTATCATGATGTTGAAACTTGAATAACTTGCAGATAATGGTCACGCTGACTGGAAATTAAATTGTGAATGTATGGTCTCTGACTATTGTACAGGTTTTTGTTAAAAACACTTACCCCCCTTATTTCTCTACCTCTCTCTCACGCATGGTGTGTGTCAGCCCGGTGCTGAACTCAGTTCAGTGAGTCAGGTGTTGGGTTTAGCCTGGGGTCAGTGCGGCCTGGGAGCAATCTGCCTCTCCACAGGGGCTCTCTCTCCTCAGAGAACACCGCATTCTTCTCCTCACCGTGTGTGCGAGTGTGTGTATAAAAATGAGTGTAAACATATGAACAAGAGAGAGATGGATGAAGAGAGAGTGTGTGAAAGTGTGAATGTACATCTGTGTTTGTTTTCATACATTTTTAAGACAAAAGCCAGAGATAAACCAACAATTTGAGAAATGAACAAAAAGTGCTTTGTGAATAAAAGCTAAATAAAAGGGGGAAATCAGTTGTGTGATGATTGAGGTTAAAATGATCATCAGTTTTAACAGAGGCTTAGGAATTCCTTTTATGTGTAGCTCTAAAAGACTGGATTCACTCAAACTAACACTTCTGTGATTATGACATTTAAAAAGGTTTTTAATAGGTTTACAATCTGTTTAAAAATGGTTATTAATTAGATTGTAAATATGTTGCATTATTAATTACTCATTAATATGTATTTATAACACATACATAGAAAGGGTAACGGTGACCTGTTATTTGCCAAATAGTGAACCCACATCCATCTGTTAAAAATCTAATTTTGAAGAAAAAGAAACAAACTGAGCTCGCGTTGTCTTCTCCATCAGTTCACACTGGTAATACGTGTAACCATTTAACCACCAAGTATAACCAACTAACCACTGATAGAATTCATTTTTAGACACTGATTATAATGTGGTGCACCTGAACACATGAACTGACTAAATTCACATTCTCAGATCTGAGCTTATACTTAACCTTGACATTTTCAGTAGGTTCGCTGACATTTTCACTGCTACACAAAAAAGAGCTCAGTGTTGCCTATTTATATTTGTGTTAAAAATAAATATTAAAGAAGTTTAAGGTACAACCTAATTAATAACCATGTATTAAACAGATTTTAAACCATTTATAACAGTACTCTTATTTTAAAGTGGTACCACAGGGAATATTAACTTGTACAAGCACTCCAGCAGCATTGCTGTGTCTGATCCACTCCTACCAGCCAAACACACACTAAAACCATGCTGGTTTCTTTGCAGCACTGAGAATGATCCATCAGCCAAATCACACCTACTCTGTGGTGGTCCTGACCCCTGAAGGACTGGGTGAAAGGGAGTAAACAAAGTATGCAGAGCAACAGCTGGATTACACTATGTAATTGTAGAACTGCAAAGTGCTCCTGTCTGTTCAGTGGAGCTGAGAGAAGGGACAATGAGTGTAGATACAAGCAAGTGGTTTATAATTTTATGACTGATCAGTGTATAACAGTTTATAACTTATATGGCACATTTTTGATGATCTTGCATCCTGGCATTGTATAAAAACTAGTGTGTGTATGTACGCACTCCTCTTTGCCCTTCTTTAACAGACTACTCTCAGGCCCTGGTAACCCAGGCATGACTCAAGCAACATCTGGAATCCAGATGCAAGCTGGAAAAGACTCTCACTTCTCTTTTCCTTTTTTCACTCACTCTGCCTCATATATGAGTGTGTGTATGTGTGTGTGTGTGTGTGTGTGTGTGTGTTAATATGCCTGAATACTAACGTGAGAGCACAAATGTTCACATGAATGTGTCATTCTTCTCTTGAAGCCTGACCTCTGACCCCATGCCCCCTGCTCTGCTCTTCAGTGTTGGCGTGTAAACAGAGGGGTCTTGACCAGCTCATCCCTGCCCCGGCATGTTTGTCCAGACTCCTCTGCGAAGGTGACGGGTCGCTGGAGTTCAAGTTCATTAATCGACATCTTCCTTTCAGCTCTACTACAACACACAGCAGCTCAATGATCTCTCACCTACTCCATCACTGCAGAGCACAGCCATGACACAAACCTTTGATCTGTGAGCGTAGAAGGAGCATCCACAAACTTTAGGACATATAGGCTAATGTAACTAGGTTGTAGTGGTGGTGACTAGCAGATTATTTATATCCAAAAATACTCGGGAGATATTGTTGCCAAATGCCATAAATGTATTTATGACCAAAATAAAAAAGCCCCTTATAACAGCTGTAGAAGATTGTTTTGATGAGTCACAGTTATGAAATTCATTCATTCTTTCATTTTCTGTATCTTATAATGTGCAGGGCAGGAACACACCCTGGACAATGTTAATTATGAAATTAAAAGTCATTCCCTATGTCATTATGTCATAAAATACTTACAAGTTCATATACACTGCTCTTGGTTTAAAAACTGTTCTAGGGGAGTGTTTTCTCTGTCACACTGGAAATGCTCTCTTGGGGCTAAAAAACAGAATTCTGTAAAGATGCTTTACAACACACTGTTGTAAGAAGCACACTGTAAATAAAAGCAAAAGTAATTTTTTTTAATAAAAGCGAATCAAATTTAACTGAATTGAATCAAATTAAATCAAAATTGAATTGGGGAGACACAGCAGAGCAACAGATAGTGTCACTGTCACAGCCTCATGATGGTCTTGGGTTTGTGGGTTCAGTCCTCGCCTTGGGTCACTATCAGTGAAAAGCATAGTGTGTTCTCCCTGTGTCTGTGTAGGGTCACTTACACAGTTAAAAATAAAAAAACACTTGGTGTCCATAGCTATGAGGGTATAAGTGACTGGGTGAGTGTGTAATGCCCGGTGACGGCCTCATGCCCCATCAATGTAGTGCCCAATGGTTCCAGATAGGTCCCGACATTACATATAATGAATGAATGAATTAAAGAATGAATTGCATTGAATGGAACATATCTACCTGAATATATCAACCTACATATTGTTGACATTCAGCAACTTCAGCTCCACCCAAGCCCTTACTGAATATACAAGAAGTTTTCTGACACAGTTTTGAATGAGGAACACTAGAGCATAGTCAGAGGAATAAAGCTCAACTGCACATATCATTCAGAACCAGCCACATGAGCAGAAACAGTCTGAAATCCTCAGGGAAAAGAAGCAGTTGGAAGGAATGTGTGTTAAAAATCAATCAATTGGAAATCAGTCAGTTGGAAAGAGAGAAGTCGGGAAACAGTCATGCTAATGGCTATTTGGAAAAAGTTAGTGGGAATAAGTGGAGAAACTTCATGGCAATAGTTATAGTTATGTTGTTACTTCAGCATGTTGTTTGCTGCAGTGGTTCTGTTTGGAGTCGGAGCGATGTGTGCTGAGACCCTGGTGAGACGCTGAGTCTCGACGCGGATTCTGGAGGAATTTTTAGCGAGGCCTTGTGTGTTTATCGATAATGCAATCTGACAAAGTCTCACTTATCGCTGTGTGTTGCCTTCCGAAGCCTCCGAGGTTCACCGGACACACGATTACTCTTAATAAACTAGTAATTGGCCCATTTTCCACTGAATACACACATGGCACAGCCAGGGCAGGGTGTTCACATCAGTACTAAGTCCGTTTCTCAGAAAGAGAAAAGGGTGAGTATGACAAGGGGATGTCAGGAGTCATTTTCAGCTGCTTTTATTGCGAGCAGATTGTGTGTTTCTGTACACATCGCTCAACTTTTATAATAAAGGGATTGGGTAACTACTTCAAACGAGTGGTAATAATTTGAATCTCCGTCTCACATGGAGTGGCTGTAGAGATCCTGAAGAAATAACGCAGCTCCTCTGGTCATTATCCGACTCATTTTTCTCTGCTAACACTTGGTGCTCATCAATAGCACATGGGCTGTTTTCTGGAGTTCACTTGAAGCGCAGTTCCGAAAGTTCCCTGTGAACTGTGAAATGTGCGAGGCAGATGATCTCGTTTTGTTTCCCAGCACCACTGTGCGACCACGGGAAAAAACTTTCCGAATCGCCTCCTCTGGTGCGCAGCGCAACTTCACATCTCTGTTTTCCACTTTGGCCATGGTGCATCATCCACAAAAAGAAAGTCCCTGAAGTCCATTACTCACGGCCTTCCCAAACCATGGGGAACTGGCTCCAGACACTTTTACCACACTATTAGAGGTGGCCCAATTCATCAGAATCTGAAATTGATCAGAGTGTTTTACACCTGTCAAACAAGACTTAAAAAGAAAAAAAAATTCATGAATACATTTTTTTTAATGATTGGTCTTACTGTGAGCTGTGAGCTCTTAACTGGAAATGTAACTGATGTAGCAACACTGAGAGACAGCTAAAGCCTGGAAAACTATGAGTGGTAAAAAGGAGATGATGGTGCTTTTGGGAAAAATGTACAGGTTTGCAGTAGTTTGTGGAGGAAAAACCAAGACTAAGCTGTATCCGTATGAGTCTGCTCTGAGAGAAAGTCCAGATCAGGCTCACTGCACGAAAAGGCAGTGGAAAAATATTACTGACAGTGTCAGAAAAGAATGTCCTGTACAGGTATGGTGTAGTACAGGTATGGTACAGACTGTGTAAATATACCTTGAAAGGTACAGCAGGGGTCTTAAAGTCCAGTCCTGTACACTGACGGTACAGTTTCTTCTCTGGAAATAGAGTTGAATGCTTTTGTATATTTTTAAAATGTTCATTCATTCATTGTCTGCATCTGCTTCTCCAAATCAAGATTGCTGTGGGTCCAGAGCCTACCTGGATGGCAGACACACGCTGGACCCTGGATTTTCAGAGTTTCTTTGTCTTGAGACTTTTTGATTTTGGGTTGCATTGGGGTGATTTTTTGTGTGTGGGTGTGTTTTTCTTTCTTTGCATGTTTTGATGAGATGTGTGTTGGTCAGGAAAGTTCACCATCAGCCTGTGTTCCGAGTGCTGGAGTGTGGCACCCAGATACCGCACATTTCTTTGGTCCTTTTGATAATATCTCCTTTTAAGGGCTGAATATAGGATGCGGTTTGGGTATATCTAAATATGGCTATATCTCAGTCTTCATTCTCTCATTTTTCACACAATTTACATGTTAATTTTATGGCAAATCAATGTTTCTTTGTTATTTTTATGTAAATACCAAGGTTTTTTTTTTGGCATATATGTGTTTTTTTGTTTTTTTAAAACTCTAAACAAAACAGTTCTTAAATGATAAATTTATGATTGCCAAAAACGTGACCGTATATTTTGCTGTGAAATTGTGGCAACCACAGTTTTTACTGTATATTAAATTTTTTTTACAGTGTAGATCTTGAGGAGTAGAAAGAACTACCCTCATTTTACCTGCAGACACTGGGGAGTGAATTGGCAACCTTCTGGTCCCAAGCCCACTTCTCCTACTTCAGGCCATGATTAACCCAGTGTATAATCTCTATAGTAAAGTATGAAATTGACAGAGAACACACAGATAAATGTCTACAAGCCTCGTAGAACTATACGCTTTGAAATAATGGAACTCCATCCAATATTTTTGGGTTAAGCTGGAGTGGTGTTTGTGATCGCCAGTACCTGCCCTCACTCACGCCTATGAGGATGAATGCTAACAAATCCTCACAGCAATGTTGTAACATTTAGAAGAGCAGTGGCTGTTTCTGCAGAAAAGCGAGGACTAACCACTTAGGACAGCCCTAGATTTCATTTGGGATGAACGTTTAAGCTTTTTACTGCACACGTCACACTTCAGAGAACGTTAGGTAAGAGAAGGATAGCAGTTCAGTGGCTAAAGAAGCCATCAAAGTCCTCAACACAGTCCCGAAACATGGCTGTTTGACAGCACATACAGTGGAGGGATTTTTAAACAAACACAACCTTACAAATGCAACCCACATGGAGATGAGAGGATGGCTGCCAAGGACATATCTGTGATTCTACTCATCCCTCTCTCGAGTTCAGTTGAAGGTTAGTGCTCCTTTGCATTGAACCCTGAATCTCTCTCTCTTTCTCTCTCTCTCATTCCCTCTTTCTCTGGAAAGTTTTACTGTTCTGATAACACATGAAAATGAAACTGAAATCAGGAGATCCTGCTAGACGTAGCCAGTGAAGACGAGGCTTGACTTTCTCATGACCTTGCTCATGAAGCAATAGCGACTGTATCCAATTAGAGCCTGATGCACCAATCGCAGAAAGGCCTAGCAATTCCCAGAACGCTAAAAGAACACAAAAACACGACAGACCATATGATCATGACTGTTTCTGTGTCACATAACCGACACGCTGACTGAGGCCTGACTAACCAACCAAAAGCCCACAGCCCTGAGGTTAAGAGTCCTAGCCCCTCGTCAACTACAGCGGTATGACTCCTGTCTGTGGCCTCAAACTTTGATTTCATACTGCCATCAGAGGCCCACAACTCAACGGGGTGTGAACAGAAGTCACTGGAGCCTGTGATTCTGATCCCCTCCGTGGGAACAGGCCTTTATCTACTGCTTTTCAGGAAAAAAAATCAGGACTTATTTCAGTGAATGTTCTTTACTCAAGGCAATGTTCTCATTTCCACAGTAAATTGGATCAATTGTCCTTATTTCCTGCTTCTCCTCTCATTTGGAGCAGCTTGCCCATGGATAATAGATTCAACTGTTCGAAATCCCCCTCTCCACCTTAAAAACGTATTTACTAGTCGGGAAGGAAACCTGTAGATAGCCTGGAATGAGAAAATTGGAAGAATTAGAATGACTAATTGTTCTAAGCTGCGAGCCATGTGTCTAAAATGAAAAATACATTAATTAATAAATCACACTTCCAGGGCATAATCACATTCATTTGTGGATCTAGAGCTCCTACCATCACACAGTGAAATAAAACAACTCAGTCAGCTTTTTGTGAGCTGCCTAAAGCCTGGCTCACACTACAGGATTTTATAACAGATGTTGAATACGTGAGACACCCCACACATAAAAACATTTTTCACTGACGTTTCATTGCTCGATTGTTGTCAGTCCTCAAAGTCCCCACACTACACACTCCACCCTGAATGAACCACCACACACTGTTCTCACACGCCAGGGTGGTGTCTGAAACAGAAAGCAGCAGGTAACTTGCGCTCTCGTTGCCTCACAAGGCAGCATTTTGAAATGAAGGTGTTTGTAACTGAGTCACACTGAAGTATTCAATATTCCAGCACATTGACATGGCACCTGTACACTAGTGCTCTCTCGCCAGAATAATTACAGCCTTGAAGATATTAGAGAAAAACAGGCAGTGTTTTAAACAAGCTTTAAATACAGACATGACTCTGCACCTTCCTCCCTCAGAATGCTACATCAGTTACTGCACCTCGCTGTTTATTTTATATTTATGTAAACTATGCATGATATGTTGCTATAATTATGACTCCTAACGGGGTGTCTGAATGACAGAAAATTACAGTGAGCCAACCTTTGCAAACCAGCTGACAGAAAAGAAAATCACAGCCTTGAAATATCTGCTGTTCACATCAACCACTATCCAATCTCTTTATTGTAGCAGCTAACCAGCTTTTTCTATACGCATATATATATATATGTGTGTGTGTGTGTGTGTGTGTGTGTATGTACCTGTGTATATATTCATATCGTTTTTCATATTATTATTCATTCAATTCATTCATTCATTATCTGTAACCGCTTATCCAGTTCAGGGTCGAGGTGGGTCCAGAGCCTACCTGGAATACACCCTGGAGGGCAACACAGGCACAAACACACACACACTCACTCACACACTCACTTTTGAGGGAGTAGGTGCCAATCTACCTACCAACGTGTGCTTTTGGACTGTGGGAGGAAACCGGAGCACCCGGAGGAAACCCACGCAGACACAGGGAGAACACACCAACTCACAGACAGTCACCCGGAGCGGGAATCGAACCCACAACCTCCAGGTCCTTGGAGCTGTGTGACTGCGACACTACCTGCTGCGCCATCGTGCCGCCCATATATTATAATTTACCGAACCCATACATTTAATAAATTTTTCTATGTATTTAATTTGTTTATTTTTAAATTATTTATTATTATTATTATTGTTTTATTTATTTACCTATTTTAGTTTTCCACCCAAAAAAATAAATAAATAAAAAATCTGCTGTTCATAATTTCCCACAAATTGATGTAAATCAACTTTCACGTGAATGATTTCAAAGACTTGAAGATCCTAAATATTAAAAATGACTTTTCTAGAAAAGTAATGAAAGAAGGGCTCTGACATCCAATCCAGGGCAAATTTATTTTATTTATTTATTTTTTATTATTATTATTTTTTTTTTTACAAAGTCGCTCTGGTCAAATGACTAGTGCTCGATGCTCCTAAGTAGATCAACCAGGTTCAGTGCTCATGTTTTAAACATTTCAGTCAAATAAATTTAATGTGGAATAATCTTTTTTAGTTTATTGTTAGAAGGTGTGAACCAGGCTTTATAGATTGGACTCTTTGATTAGCAAATAAACATTTCTCAGTACTCAGGATAAATAGATATATCTGAATTTTGTACTCTACAGTGGGCAGTATAATGCATGCCTTATGTTTTAGCCAAAATTGATCCAGATAAGGAAGAATAGAAAGACTACCATAGCTCTCTCAAAGTTATTGTACACATAACAATACAGAAGTTCAAAACAGAAAATAAAGTTTTGTTCTTTATTCTGACAGCAATAAAGAAGTGAAATAATATTTACAGTTTTAAAACTACTAAATAACTTCTAAGAAGTTAATATGATTATGCTAATGCTATGACGTGCGAGGCTTGGTAGATGTTTTTGAAAATTTTAGAATACATTTGGGCTAATTTGAATATCAGGTTGTAATGAAAATTTTATATGTCTCTGTATGAATGTAGCATTTGCAGGGTTTGACTTTACACCTCTGTAACAAGCATGTGATCACCAGAAAATACATTGTGAATGTTGTTCTGTCCTCTGTGCTATCTCCTGCTTCTATGTAAAAATATTTCGAAATATGAAACTGACTTCTATATGTTTTAAGCAGTTCTCTGTGATGAAATATAACTTTTATTATTTAAAATAGATCTACCAATGCCACAAGACACTTGGGCTAAAACAATTGAAACATACATATAAACAATATATTTCATGTTTGGATGCTATTATATCAGTCTCTGAATGGGAAATATGAGCTACTATATGGATTAGATTTAAGAGGATTATGCTTTCTAAGGAATCATAATTTTTCTACGCTTTTAATCAAGTCTCCACTGACTGTTAAAGCATTTGGAGAACACACACAAACAGACACATGCTCCTGGGGTCTAATATATTTTGCCATTGGTCTAAGTGTGACATGCACAGACTGTCCCACAGCGCTCTGAGCCAGGTCTATCCCAATAAGTCCCCCCAGTAAATAGAGAAGAAGTGCATTAGCACATTTCTGATGCTCCAGGCCAGCTCACGGGTCTGGGAAACTCATAACAATCATGTTTAAATGACCAAAAAAAAAACCTGCAGGATCATTCAGAGGTTAAGAGTCACTCCACACTGTATGCTGCGATACCAACTCAAAGAGACAGATGATCACAGGAGAGAGATCTTTCATCTTTTATAGTAATACTGTACAAGTGTTAATGCCACATAGCAGAGGAGCCTGGAAGATCCTCACATCATGACACTGAGATCAGAGCTCACTGTAATAGGTTTATGATACCTTTGTGTGGTTTGGTCTGTGAAGGCTGCTCCCAGTCCAGCTGCTCACTGGAAATATCTTTTAAGCAAAAAAAGTTCAAAAGACCGCTTCTTGGACTGGTTTGAGAAACACACTGGGATGAAGTGTCAAAGGTGAATAATGTTCAGCGAGCGCAGGGTCTGACAGAACGGCTGTGGATGCGAGTCCACTTCCTGGAATGAAAGAAATGAAAGGGGGGGTGAAGACATTGATAGTCGTGATGATGGAAAAATAAGAAAAACATGTTTGCGCTTCTGGAGCCACCAACAAAACTGATGAAATTTCCAAAGCAAGAACGCAAAGACCCCAGTCTTTCTTTTTATTAAATGTATTTAATAATTGTAGTTACACATTAACAACATGTAATACATTTGTAAGTACTCGTAATTACTCATGTTCATCATCACAGATGGATTTAAGCAGGATAAACACATGCGTAATTAGATAAGAGGAAAGAGCGCTACTTCAACTATAAGATACACATGAAGTTGATACACGTGTGTTTACATAAGCTGTGCAGCTGTAATCCATCTGTAGGACGAACACACACACACACACACACACACACACAAAAACCCTTGCGAATACATTGTGTTGCATGTGTATTTTCTTTTATTTTAAATAGTTGATCCCCAGTTTTTTTCCCCAAATATTAGTATAATGTTATAGTATAAAATTAGTCTCCAATTCCACCATTTCAGTGAATTTCCAGAGCACACAGAGGGCCACCAGCCTCAGAGCGTAGAAGCATCCAACACACAAGGCCAGCCCACCAATTCTTTTTGAGCTGCCACTAATGTAAAATCATTGAATAGTTTAGAATGCGTGTAACTATAAAACTGTCAATCAGTTCTAAAAATGTACAAAGTTTCAAAGTTAACATTTAGAGATTTATATTATTATGATAAAATCTAGATATAAATTAGAGTTAACCATCAGAATGCACAATGGTGGTGCAGGAAGTATCGCTACCACATAGGGTTCTGGCGTCAGTCATTGCCTTTGGATCAGGATTTAGGACCTCTGTTTTCATTCAAGCACCACCTGAACTTCTTATTTTAGGGTACAAACATACAGGACTGTGCAAAAGTCATAGACCAAAGGTATTTATATTCTTTCCTATCAGAAACCACACAGAAAACAAAACAAATAAATATTAAAGAAAGTTTTTGAGGTAAAGTTCAGATTTGTCCACCCCCCTAACATCATCTGAAGATTATTCTTCAAGTGCAGTGGATGGAAACATTCATTTCACTTTTTCGTTTTTGCACCATCAAGACAACACTGTTGGGTCATTCCCTGATCATAACACACTAGTAGCTTTATGTGCAAAGGAGGAGTGAGGGCCAGGTTCATGACCAGACGCCCATGACAGCAATCACATGGACCCCACCCACACCAACAGGCCATTTCCATTTTACAATATTTTCTCTGTAAACCCCTCAGCACCCATATGTGGACATCCATCCAGGCCTTCAAACACGGGCAGTGGGCAAGCGGCTAATGAGCACTGCTCGGGGGGTGTACAGGCCGTGGAAAAGGGTCCAACCTTGTACATCTGCTGAGGCTTAATAGCTTGGGAACGGTGTGTGGAGTGGATCCTGTATAACTTCTAAAGACCGGTCCCACTGTTTTCAGAAGGACTTGCGGACATGTATAAAAGCATTATACAAGGTGCCAGTAACGCTGACCCTTGCCCTCACTGGAATGTGGGTGTACGTGGTGTCTGGTGCCCCTCCGTAGCCCAAGGCGGCGACCCCAGCCATGTGCCGGTGTTAAAAAGAAAGGCCCCACAGACGCACCAAGAGGTCATTACCCACACCCCGGGCACTCTAGTACTGTACACGGCAGGAAAGAGAGCGCAGGGGAGTTTGAATTTCCCACGTGAAAGAAACACCTTATTAAGCCCACTCCAGATGTCCAGCCAAGGCCTCTTTAATGCCCCTGTGTAAAGATGAGTTTTCAGATTCCTCACCTTGAGTCACAGATTGAGATGTTTGCATTCCGAATCAGTGCAGACACAGACGAAAACTTTCAGGAAAGAATTTCAGCGTTCACAAGGCCATTCTGTTTTATCATCGAAGGCAGACACTTACATATTCTCCATCTTCTTCTACAGGAGTCCACTTTTTTAGGTTTTAAAAGCAAAATATACTGCACACAGCAACAATAATACAGAAATAACACATAACATTAATATTACCTTTTGTATCTGTCATAACTGTCCATTTCATCAGCTCACCAGACCATACAACACCAATAACCAGTCCAAAGTGAGTCTCAAAGCTGCAGTGACACTGATGTGCTGGTATGAGTGGATCAGACACAGCAGTGCTGCTGGAGTTATTAAAAACTGTTCCCACTCACTGTCCACTCTGTTAGACACCTACCTCGTTGGTCCACCTTGTAGATGTAAAGTCATAGATAGTCGCTCACCTGTTTCTGCAGTTTGAGTTGGTCATGCTCTAGTCCTTCATCAGTGGACACAGGACACCGTTGGCTGGATCTTTTCAGTTGGTGGACTATTCAATCCCACACTGATATTGAGGGGTTTAAAACTCCAGCAGCCCTGCTGTGTCTTATCCGCTCACAATGGCACAACACACACTAACCCCTTAACCGAATCCTTTCCATTTCCAGGCCTAAGCCTATTCACACCTAACAAACGATAGGCGTCCTAGTGTTCTCCAGCAGCAGCACGTCAGCGGCAGAGATGCTGTGGCGGAGGTCAGAGAGAGAGCAGACATTCCAGCATTTGCCCTTACACTTTTACCTTGATTTGACATCTGAAAAATTCTTCTCTGGCAAAGCAGAGAAAAGGAACCTGTTTTCTTCTTTGATCATGACTCAAAGGCAATGTGTCTTTTTTAGATCGCTCACCCAGAGGTAGAAAGGGCAAGAGTATGGCGGACAGACTGCATCTACAAGAACGCAGCAGGTGGGTTACACTTATTTATCCGTGCAGGAAACTTGCCAGTCGTTTGCAGTGTGTGGTTTATGATCATCCTCTCAGTGTTTTGTAAAATAAAAGCAGTGGAAACAGTGAGATTTGCTGAGGTTGTGTTTGTGTTGAAGTGAAGTTCAGACAGATACATGAAGAGTGGTGCTTATACATCTACTGATTTAAAGGCATGGGTAAAAAATTGCAATTTCCTCAACATTTGCCGCTCTCCAGTCTGTTTCCATGCAAAAACTGATGCATAAATGCTAAATGGTTCTTTGCATGATGAAGGGGTTCTTCAGATTGATAGCGAATGTGCTGTAGATGACCCAATATAACAACGTTTAGAAAAGGGTTCTTCTTTTATAACAAGTTTAACATCATAACAATAGAGGAACCCTATTTGGCGCCATATAGAACCCTCTATAGCACATTCTCCATCAATCCACAGAACCCCTTTGTCATGCAAAGAACCATTTAATCATGTAAAAGCTTAGTCAAAGTTCAGGGTTCCATACAGAACAATTTACACTAAAGAACCCTTGTGGAACCATCATACTTAAGTGTGCAGTGATGCTTTAAAAGCCACAGTGCTGTAGTGCTCTCTGTATATTAGGGCTTATGGATTATCCTGTTTAATCAACTTACTTTTTCAGAACTAGTGTTATAATATGTACTAAAAAGAAAAAAAAAGTTAACATTTGGTGAAATTGGATCCCAAATAAATTTAAATTTGTTTAAAAGCAGTGGCCATTTTCTGATTTGCCAGGGACCATATTGTGAAGCAAACACAAATCTTCACGCTCCACTGAACCTACATGACAAATCAGCCATAAAAATACTTGGTATGAAGTGCTGCTGTAAACTTGTGGTTTGCATGTTTTCCACAGAGGGAACACAGTGACCAGTCTTCATCACTGACGTCCAGTGAGAGGAACAGTTCTTGCATGTTCCAACCAATGAGTGATGAGCGTGTGTGTAATACACAGAGACAGTTATTTGAATTTAAACTCCTCTGTGTTTGCAGCCTTTACCTTTTATCCCACTCATGGCGTGTTGTTATAGCAGAGGGTGTTTCCCAGGAAGTGGAAAGTTCTACTTTGCTGTTTCACTTGCTGGGTCGCTGCTCACTGACTCACCCAGAGGTGTTCCACAAGCACTAACTACTGGACTGAAGGTGCCCTGGCCATATGAAAGCTATATTTGAATGAGAGCTCAGTAAATATACAGTCCACGAGCTGGGCCTCAGCCTACTCTGCCCTGAACGGGGCAAAGACATATGAAGACACTTCTTTAGTCACTTTGAAAGGATCGAGTTCTTGGACAGCCAGTCGTTTGTGTGTGTACGTGTGGATCTCAGTGGCCTAGTCGTACCTCATGCTGATTTACTTGCTCTGAAAGACAATTAGCACACATCCTGCTCTGTGGTGCTAGTATTTTTGCAGCCGTGTAAAACTCTTGTGCCCTTGTGCTGACTCGCCGAACCCCACATAACATCCACACTCTGCTGTTTTCTGCAAAAATACACAGAACGGCCCCGCATAAAATTACTTGGCCCGACATTTCGAGGCCCGAGTCACATGGCCTTTCTCTCCCTCTCAGTTATTGTTATTACATCCCTTTTTCAAAACAGTGGCTAAAAAAACATGAACGCCGCCTCTGGGGGCTCATTTAGCCTGAACCACCCGTGACGCTACCCTGCTCATGTGCGCCCACTGGCTGAGAGAGAGAGAGAGAGAGAGAGAGAGAGAGCTCCAGAGTTGGGACGGTGGAGGTTTCAGAGAGAGGTGGGTGATGGAGGCTGGTGCTTTCCTTGTAACCTCTCCTTAATTTGAGAAAATATGTTTCGCAGTGGGAGGAATGTTCCAGGGCTTGACGCAGGCTAATCAGTGTGTCTAACTAATTCCGCCCTAAAAACACCAGGCACTGAGACCTCTCACATCTCCTTAAGTCAACAGAACAGGACTAAGAGGCCAACAAGGGGCCAAAATGGGCCCTGAAGTTTCTCTCTGTGTTTACTCTGATCTGGCGTATACTTCGTCTGATCATTGCTGTCTAGCAGTACACTCATCTCTTCATCAGACTTCTCATTCACAAGAATAATGTGCCATTTATATAAAAACTGTAGCATGACCATAATTACTCACTGCCCTGAGCTTCAACTCAGAGCTTACAGAAGAGCCCAGGCCTGTGGATGTGTTCTACAGTCTCCCAGCAATCGTTTACACAGCCCCGCGCTTCTGATCGCAAAAGCAAAAGGATGGATCTTTCTGGACTCTGCAGCCAGAGGAGCAGCACGGCAGAGAGACGCTGTCTGGGCTTTATTGAAGTGATGGATTATGTGGGCCATGGACAATAAATCTGGTTTGATTTGTGGATATAAACCCTTTTGCTCTCTAGCCTTTTAAACGCTGTTAAACTGGGGGAAGACTCTGAACTGACCGCCTCCCTCCTCAGCTTCTTCTGCACTGTTTACATGCAGCTCAAAGCAGCATTAGAACAAAGACATTTGTTTCACTGGAGAGAAAAATCCAATCTCATTTTACCGTCCTCACCATCTCCAGAGCTACAACTGTTCATGGGTTCTGGGGTTCCCCCGGATTTGAACAATTCGTGGTAAGTTTGCTTCATGTCTCTGAGTTTTTAAAACTGGCCACTTGCTGGTGTACTTACTGCTGGTGTACAGTAGCTCATCTACTGCTGCACCGTGTGTGTTGGTCATCCTCTGGTCCTTCATCAGTGGTCAGAGGAGGCTGACCACAGGAGGTCGTTGGATGGATATTTTAGGAGGGTGGACTATTTTCAGTCTCCACACTCCAGCAGCACTGCTGAGTCTGATCCACTCATACCACACTACACACACACCACCATCACAACATCAGTGTCACTGCAGCTTTGAGAATGATCCACCACCCAAATCATACCTGCTCTGTGGTGGTCCTGACCATAGAGAAAGTAGGAATGTCAAATGATTTAACAAGGGATATTTAAATGTAAGATTAAATATGTAAAATATGTAAAAATAAAAGATATATTTATATCAGTAGTGTTTATTGATTACAAAATATAAATATCAGCCCAGTTCTACCATCACTTCATTGGCTGCCTGTTAAAATCCGTATCAATTACAAAATTCTGTTATTAACGTATAAAGCCCTACATGGGCTCGCTCCTGAACACCTTCAAAACATTATTTCCTATTATGAGCCTCCACGATTACTCAGATCACAGAGTAATGGATTTTTAATAGTTCGTAGAATTCAGAAGGCCTCATCTTTTTCTTATAAATGAAATCCAGAAAATGTTTGGGACTCAGACACAATCGTAATCTTCAAATCTAGGCTAAAAACTAATTTGTTTAATTTAGCTTTTGGTAGTTAATGCTCCCCCATAGATAAAGGCGGCAGATCCAGGGGTGTATGGAAACAGGGAATTATAGTAAACTGAGACGCTTCTGTCGTCCCACCGCTTCACACGATCACTCAGGTTTGTTGACGGTGGACTGGAGGGATGTTAGTGTTTAGGATGCTCCCGCGACTGTGTGTCCTTTTGGTTCTCTCCTTTTAGTTAAAGCTGTCGTAGTCATTAGCCACACTCTGGAAATGATCAAATTTTTAGCTTTACAGTCACCCAAACAGAATAAACCTAATTCCATCCCTTTACCTTTTTCAGAGTAAAAGACCACTGACCCGTCCAGCTGGGCACTGACAGATGACTGTCGAGCCCCTGCTCCACGCTTCAGACCAGCTGCTGATGCTCCAGCCACCACCAAGTGCCTTGGAGCTTCTCGCCCTACACTGAAGTTTTCATAGAATGCCAACAATTATTACCAATAGTTTGACCAGAGGAGGATAGGTCCCCCCTTGAGAGCCTTGGATCCTCCCAAGGTTTCTTTCTCCTTGCCACTGTCTCACCCTTGGCTTGCTCACCTGGGTGATTTTTACATTCTTTACATTTCATGTCAAAACTTTTTCTTTAAAGGAAATCTATGAAGATGCTTTATGACAACATCAACTGTTAAAAGAGCTATACAAATAAATTTGATTCAATAAATGACAAAGTTAAAATGGACAGATAATGATTAACATAGTTTGTAAATGGGATGCTATGGTTGCCAAGCAACATAATGATCTGCAATAATCTTATGAACAGCACACTGTTTTTGATAGGTTGATACACGACTGAATTCAATGCATGCAGTTACAATAAACACAGAATATCTGATGAACATGTGATGAGACTGAATCTACAGTAGTTTATGGCTACTACACTAAAGGGTTAATGCTCCGTCTTCACATTACCATGTGTCCTGTTCTTCCACTTGCTGGGCTCAGACACGTCCAGCTGTGTGGCTACGTGAGTGGACTTAATAGGGCAGACCTTTCACCTCCCATTGGCTCGTCTCTTCCAGACACTGACCATTCACCCGTTCACAGTAACTCCTGAAAGTATCCTGTCCTTCACTCTCTTGTATAAGCTCCTTTACTTTCCTCCTTGCACGCCCCCTCTGTGGCATTTCTCTGGGGATTAGCTGGCTGAAGTGATCTTATAGCTGATTGGTTGACCCCTCAGCAGGGGACAGGGGAGCAGAGGAAGTGAGTTTGGTCAGGAGGGCATCGCTGCCCTGCAGAGTTCAGACACAATCCTATTAGCCTTTGACTGCCCCTTTCACAATACATTTCTCAAAGATTTTTTGTCCTCAGTCTCTCAGTTTTTTGCTCTCTACCTGGCTCTTATTTGCAGCATGGAGGTGGAAAAAGTACTGGCTAAATGTTCCTTCGGGAAAAGTCTGAGGAAACTGAATGTAGAACAGCTTACTCCTGTCACTCTGTTAGTGAAAATACAGTCACAGATTCAATTGTACATGCACACGAATGAAGTTCATAACAGGTTCTGAAGACAGGCATGGCAAAGTAAATAAATAAATAGGAATACTGGGTAAGCTTTGGTATTTGGCTCATGGGCATTGCAGAGAGTAATTCATTTTTAAACACTGCTGGGAAATCAAAGGGAAGTTGGAGGGAGGAGGTGGTTTCCTACCCTCCTACCCTCCTTCAAACTTACATAGTGTAGTTTCTGCAGTGCTGAGTCCGGAGCAGCAGGGCCAGTTCCTTTTCTCCCTGTTACAGGTCTGTGGAGCATCACAAAATGATTTTAAAAAAATTTTTAATTTGTAAAAATATTACCTTATGCCTTAAGGTTAAGGTTAAGAATCTTAGCTTCTGCTGCACTGATGTGTTTGATAACGTCACATTAGCTACTGCTTAGCTTTTAAGTACATTACCAAAGTATAATTATTCACATACTCACAGAGAAAGAAGAGGTCATGAGGGCAAGACAAGGACAAGAGGTAGAAAAAAGACAAGAGGAAAACACTAGATCTGAGCAGAGTGGTTACAGCCAATAGAAAGGATTTGCTCAATTCTCTATTACACTCTTATGGCACTTGTTAAAGGGTATTTCCTTTCCAATCGGGCTAGCGGGGAGATGTCAAATTTTCTTTTTCTTGCACATACCTCTCAGATCCAATAAAAACACTGGCAGCTGGAGCAGACTAATTTGATACTTGATAAGTAAATGATGGACTGGTGGGGATTTGAGGTTAATACACACTTACTTTACAAAGCATATTTTGCCAGTGCAACAGGCTTATTGTGCTCTCCTTCAGCATCTACCCGTCAAATTAAAAGCATGGTCCAAATTGTTCAAATGAAGGTAATGAAGGGGATGAAACCAGGTGCTTAAGTGGCTGCTTGGAACATTAGGACCCCTGTAGGACCTGCGGATCTGGCGTCCGTTCTAAGTGCCTGATGGATAGCTAATTAGGCTCTAGAAGGACTGTTACTAAAGAGCTCAGGTGGGAAAACAGACAGTTCCCCAAGAAGCACTGGTAATGAGCATTCAGTCCAGACATGACCGGCTTCGGCTGCATTGATTTATTTCAGAGAAAACACAGGAGAGGTGGAAATTAGGGCGCGTGAGCACAAAAACACATTGTTGAACAATCCCCACCGTGGATAAAAGACACGGACCATTTGTTCTAGCCCTGTTGCGACACAACAACAACCACAACAGGGCCCTGAGAGCTATTCTGAAAAGCTCAGTGGAAGAGATGGAGAGAAATATGAGGATTCCCACAGGTGTATGCTCAGAATCCCTCTCAAACACGGCCAAAGAACAGGCCTGTGCACGTTCTGAGGAGCAGAGGCTCAAAGGAAACATGAACGAGAATTAAAGTGAATTTGTAGCCTACTGGTCTGTGTAACGTTTAAGTTAACTTTTCTATCCCTCTGAAGCTAAATCCGAAAAGACCTCATCATTTAACTTTTTTCATTTGTTATAATTAAAAACTTTCTAGTTTTTTTTTATTTCTCACAACTTGAATTTCAGGAGAAAATATCCACTCAATATTATTTTTTTCCATTTATGCACGTTGTATTTAGTTTTACACTCAGTTTTTTCTCTCTTTTTTTAGATTTAGCCTCAAACAGTCACTTACTGAATGTGCTTAACATGCATTTATTCGTCATTGTACAACATACAATGAAATGTGTTTTCCTTTAAAAAAAAAAAAAAGATAAAATCAATGACAGTGAACACACACATGTAGTGGTAAAAAAACTGGGGGCAATAAAATAGAAGAATGTGAGAGATAATTTTCTGTTTGAAAGTATTAATTTTTTTATATAATATTTTTAACATTTAAACCTATCACTTTTAAAAGTACTCATCACGCCAGAGACCCACAACTGAGTATTAACTTATACTGTTCCATTAAATCTTCAAACTCAGATCGTTTCTGCTTTATTAAAGAAAAATTAAACTGATAAACCTTACACTGTCCACATGTATTTTACGCTTATATTTTCAGACCACTTAAAGCACCGGTTCAAGCATGGATTGGAATCGCAGGCTCCATGGTTAAGCACTTCATGGAACTGGCTTGGAACTAGCTCATTCACATTTAGTAACTGCTCCACAAGGGGGCACTATTCAGTGCTTTGCACCAAAGACACTATGTGGCCTTAACCAAAAAACGCACACAACTTGCTTTAGCAGGTTAATAGCATTCCTTATTGTGGTGTTGTTCAAAACCACCCCACCAAACAATGGGGCACTTATCTAAACCCTAACATGGCCCTGGCTCTGCATTTCAATTTTGTCTCTAAACCCTGGACAAACTGATGGCGAGCAGCAGACTCCGAATGGAGGAAAGGAAAGTTCAGGGAGCTGAAAAGATGCCACCGATTGCCATCTGACCTTCGTCTCAGGTTTCTTCAGGGGGGTTGCGCTTTACTGTACCACATAAGATAGTCCATTCATTCATTTTTCCCACTCCTTGCTATCCGTCTTTTACTTCACACTCTCCATCCTCAGCAATGATTCAGCCATGTTCTCTCACAAGTTTCCATCCTGCAATCTCTGCCCAGTCCAGGCACCAGAGGGGGTAACAGGTTTCCTCCAGGTAACCTTATCAGACAGTCGTCTCATTCAGACGGCGCATCTTGTGGCCTGGCCCCAAAGGAGCAAAGAAAGGAGAAAAGAAGAGTTTGGCATTCCTCTGTCCATGTCTCTTTTTGTGGTCAATGGTCTTCCTTTCAAAGGGTGTTATTTTTTGACTGGGACCACCTCCAAACTGTAGCCAATCTGTGTGCTGGATCTGTGGGGTTGGAAGGGGTGTAATCTGGAAACGATCGAGGGTCAGGTGGGTTGACCGGAGGGGGGCTGACAGATGAGACTATAGAGAGAGCTAGTGGGGGCCAGGTGAATCTGGGTGCAAAGTTAACATGGAGGGCAGACATTACCTCACATATAGCACGATAAACAGCCAAGGGCCTTGCTTTTCTCCACATCCTAACCACAGCACTCCTAATGGAACAGCCTGATGAAACTGCTGCAGCAGCGGCTCAGAGCAGGGTGCCATGATGACTGGCCAAAATGCTGCCAAATCGTATAGCTATTCTTTTCATCACGGCTAAAAATGAATATAGAACTTTGTCAAAGCTTTTTGCGCTCTAGTTAAACTCGGAAAGGTCCCAAATGGTGCTTGGCTTATATACAGTCCGAAAAAACACCTTCAACTTGTATTCACCTCAGTCATGTGACCATTTTTTTGCAGCAGCCATGATGATAACTGGAGAATTAAAAGACACATCATATCAAAAAAAAATAAATTTTTTTCGTTGTTTTCGTTTCTACCAAAGAGATTTCCAAAAATTAACCCATATATTAATAAAACAGTAACTCAGATATTCTTAACATTTTAGGAGTGATTTTTTTTGTAGCGACAGAATTAAAGTACAACACCATTCTTTGGAAATTAAAGGGGATGTCTACGATGTCTACGAAACACAGTGGAAACACTTTACAATAAGGGCACATTGTTTAACGCAATTGAGAATGTTGTAAGTAATAAACATTACTAATCGATTAAGTAAGAATTTATAAAATCCTATAAGAATGCTAGTTAATGCTAGTTCTTGTTTATTATCATTGCTTATCATTGATTAATTGAGACATTACCTAACCTTTTATTAAGGCGTATTACTGTCTTAGGTTTGTGGTTAAATTCAGGGTCAGTGTTAGCATCTCAAATCTTTTGGAGATTAGAGTTAGGTTCAGGGTTTAGTGAGTTTTAGTTAAGTTTTTCATAGTGGGTTGCCATGACATGAACATCCATGAATATGTAGCCCACCTTTTATGAGTGGCAGTTACATTTCTTACACAAACAATGGGAGCAGTTGTTTAATAAACTTCTCCTTGGGAACTTATTGACTTAAAAGGTTGTATCTATATTGTGCACACATGGGAGTCTGTGTTTTAACCACAGACAGCCCAAAAATTTACATTTGTAATACTTTTAATATTTTATACTCATTTTAAACCACTGTAGATAAGAGCACCTTTTCATAGAAGACACATATGAAAAAAGGAAAACTATTATTCTCTAAAAGGTCGGGAAGCTCTGGGAGAGCTGTGCATGAGCCTAATAGATGAATGTCCAAATCTGAAACAGAGGTGTATTAATCCCCCCAGCATTGAACTACAGAGCAATGGAAGTGTGTCTGTATGTTCACTGGGTGCCTGTGATATAGAACATGTATTATATGACATATTCTGGATATGTAAGTTGATTCCAAATTGCCACACTGGACCACATTACCTTTAGAAACAAAGCACACAACAGAGTAGAGCAATGCTGGGTGAGATCAAAGAAACCTTGGAGTGACCTCCTCTGCCAAAAGTTTAATATTACATACTTTGTCTGAAATTATTGAGTAATTGATGCAATTGAAAATAGGGAATTCAACACAGAAATAGCGGTTCTGGTTAAGATCAGTAGACAAGCTTCTCGTTGGCTGCTTCAAGACAAACCTCTTAAATGTTGCCAAGTTGTTCATTGCCCAAACTGCCAGCTTTGAGGAAAGTAGTGAGTTTCTGATAATCAGGATCTGTTCTGTGGAAGCTGGCTCTTTGCTGAACACTGGAGTCTAACACTGTGAAGGACGTAGCACATTTACAACAAATGATTTAATTTATTATTAGTAGAGACATGATTACAATTAACACCATGTGCAGCCTACACACTGCCCCAAACATTAACCATGACCATAGCCCTGACCCTAACCCATGCCCAAACCCTAGCCATAACCCTAACCCTGAGCTTCAAAAGGTCCTAATATGTCATTGCCTCCAGTAGGTTTAGCACTGTGTTTGTAATTCTTCTTCGGGTGCATAACAGAGTTTGTGTTATGAAAGAGTGTCACCAGTCGACAGGAGCCCACAGAAATTTTAAAACAAGCATAATTCATAAATCCTATCCTACAAATGTTATAAACATCGGGGCAGGCTCTTTTCATTTTGTGTATGTACTAGTTTTCAGAGATCTCATTGACTGGACAGAGCTTCATCACTCCAGAGAAAACTGATCTGCTGCTCTATAACCCAATGCTGGGAAGATTTATAGCCCTCTGGTAAACACTTTGCTTTCAGTACAGTGTCCTTAGACTCTCTCTGGCACTCCCACATCCTCCTAGTTTGCGTATTAAGGAGCAACATTCTGATCTTCTTCTCTGTGTCTCTACTCTTCTTTCTTCTTGGTGTTTTGGGGTCATCCCTCTGTTTTTCAGTAGAATAGTAATAATAAATGTCTGGGGTCATGCACTGCTGCTGTCAAAAACATTGACTTTTACGTCTGTGTGTTACGAGTGTGTTTGTGTGTGTGAGAGACCAAGGCAGTAAGGTGCAGCCCTGTCCAGCAGTGTGCAGAGCCACAGACCTGCGCACCATTTGTTTTTCGTCTGTTCCTGAGCCACCCCTCCACTCACTCTGACGCTCCGCTGATGGATGTAGCAGATGGGTGGCTAAGAGTACACAAGTGCGCACTCTCGTTTTCTCTCACTTTGTCTCTTTTTCACCGTCACTTTCTCTCTTTCTGTCTTTTTTGCCATTCTCTCTAGTTCTAGCTTTTCATTTCAATCTCACTTTATCCCTCTCTCCATCTTTCCAAATGTATTCCTTTAGTTCACTGCTTCACTTTCTACAGAAGAATCTCTCATTTTATCTGGCCCTTTTTTCATTTGTCTCTAATGTTTGTTGCTGTTTATCTATAAAGGTGTGTTCCATTTTCATTAGCACACTCTCAATGCCACTAGCTTTTTCCCTTCCATCCTCATATTCACTGGAGTTCTCCATTTACTTCTCGCTTCTTCTTCTTGTACGAGTATTTTCTATGTAAAACTAGCTTATTCTTATTTTTAAAGAGGTTTTTACTCTTTGACTCTGATAACAGTTAGTGTGCAGTTTGCAAAAGACTGGGATGATTCATAAATGATTCAGTTCTGAAAGCCAATCAAAACAAAGCAGCACCTGTAACTCCTGCAGCAGTTCTGAAGTCATCTATCTGACTTGAGTAATTTGCAATTAATACCTTTACTCGTACTTGGCATGGTCTGGCTTGGCTTTTTTTTTTTTTTTTTTTCTCGTTATTAGTAACACTGCTGTAAAGTGTTTTCTGTACTTTTAGGCCCCTGAGACTGACTCACTGAGGCTGTCAGAGCGCCTCAGATGACTCTACAGTGTCAGAGCTGATAACACTGTCACATTCATTGTGCCACAGAAAGAGATAGGAGAAAACCTGCAAGAGTTTTGGATTTGAACAAGAAACACACCTTCAGAGCCTGGTGGGGTTTCAGCAGCAGTTTTGGAACTGTGTGGTTTTACTTTTGCATTTGTTCCTCTTTTACTAGTTCCTTGTATCACTGAGTTTAAATGTGTCAGCCTCTCAGTGAACTTGTGGAGTCACACTTCAGTTTCCCAGAATCAGGAGAATCATGCTTGCTCTCACTCTTGCTCATATATATGTGTGTGTGCGCGTGTGTGTGCGCTCGGGAGAGATTGCTTGCACAATTAAATAAATATTAATTACAGAAATATTTCATTAAGCTAAAACCTCCAAGTACCACACATTAGGACTATGCTGTAATGTGTACACTGCTCTCTTGTAATATGTAAACAGTTGTAAACACCACACATTTCTATTTATAGCTGAAAGGCATGCATTTTTGTTTTTGTGGTTTAGGTCAGGTTTGGGATTTGGTGTAGAACAGAACACTAGATAACAACTGAACACTGAACGTTTAATCTCTGAAAAACAGAGCTCCACTCATAGACCTGCAATCAATCCACAACTCTCCTTTCCATGCTTCCACTGTGAGACATGGGTCTGAAAGAATGAAACTGGCAGGAAGCCTTACTTAACAGCAAATTATATATTTAAAAAGCCTGAGGTATGCTTAGAACAATGAACTGGTCAGATCAGGCGCCAAACCCTTAACATTAGTGAATAAGTTTGGGAAGAGAAAAATGCAGAGTGTAACCAGCGTCTCAGACTACAACAGAGATTTAGGGCCACAGCACTGGAAAAATAAAAATTAATAAAATTCAGAGAATAATTTCGTAATAATTCTGAGAATAATGACGGAATAATTCTGAGAATAATGGTGTAATAATTCTGAGGATAATCTCGAAATAATTCTGAGAATAATGTCGGAATAATTCTGAGAATAATGTCGAAATAATTCTGAGAATAAAGTTGGAATAATTCGCTGCACGTATAATGGGGCAGACACAACCACAGTGTAATTGAAGAATGCAATGTATTGCTGAAATCATACTATGGTATATTATGGTATAGTAAATAAACCTCTGCCACATCAGACAATATTTAAAGGGGCAAGAACCCGTTTATTCAGAAGAGGGCATGTAGTTTCACAGGATACAATTAATGATCACGAAAACAATCGATCCAGAGAGAGTGGTGGAGGCATAATTAATAAATAATTCTGTTTACTTCACTGACTGCTTCTTTCACAACTCATATATATATGATATGAAGAAATATCTAGATTCTCTGTTCAAGCTGAGAACTTGTAGGAAAGAAAAGAGAAGCTGAAGTGAGGGTAAAGTGAGGAAATGCTGAATATTCCCTGTTGCAATTAGCACCTTATTTTGAGGCAAGCGTGTCCAGACAATTAAAATAAACATATTACTTTTCTTTTTTGTCTGGGTCATTTTCAATTAAATGTAAAACAAATATTGTCATTTTCACAGAAGATAAATCAATTTTCCTATATATATATATATATATATATATATATATATATATATATATATATATATATATATATATATATATGTATATATATACACACACACACAGGGGTTAGACAAGAAACTGAAACACCTGTCATTTTAGTGTGGGAGGTTTCATGGCTAAATTGGAGCAGCCTGGTGGCCAATCTTCATTAATTGCACATTGCACCAGTAAGACCATCCCTCTGACCACTGTGCAGGACTTGTATGTGTCATTCCCAAGACAAACTGACGCTGTATTGGCCGCAAAAGGAGGCCCTACACCATACTAATCAATTATTGTGGTCTAAAACCAGGTGTTTCAGCTTCATTGTCCAACCCCTGTAAAGGGGTAAATGAATGATGGATCAATAAACAAAATAGCAAAACTGTGAGAATATATTAAAAAAAAAAATTATATATATATATATATATATATATATATATATATATATATATATATATATATATTAAAATGTTATAACATTGGTAGATTTTTAAAAACTACCTATTACCTTTGTGTAACATATATGCAATACAACTCATGGTTTGATGTTGTATAAATGTGTGTGTGTGTGTGCTTTCTCTCTCTCCCTCTAGGCATAAGCTGCAGTCATGGCAGTGCTATGGAGAGGTGATACAGTGGAGGACAGAGACAGCAGGAAGCCAGCAGCTAGTGAGTGAATGAAAGACAGAAAAGAAATGAGGGAACACAAAAGCAGGGAGGTCAGCGGGCGAGCGAGAGCGCTACAGAGAGAAAGCCAGACCTGGTGAATGAACAGTAGAGAGGCGTCTGGGGTCTCCACGGCCTTGAGAAGCCCTCTGTCTCCACGCCCAATTAAGGGCACGTAGATAAACCTGCAAAAAAAAAAAAAAAAGGCAAGGGTAGGAGAAGAAAAGAGGAGAGGAGAAGAGGAGGAAGGATCTTTTTACAGGCTGGAGACAGTTTTTATCTGCTAACTACCCCACTTTCAGCAGAGGACCCATTGGCCATTGGCCTCCCCCTCTCTTTCACGCTCACTCTCTGTCTCCTTTCACTCACTCCGTCTCTCCGTGGCCCACTGTCCTCCGGCTGGGCTCTGGTTTCTCTTAAAAAGGCGAATGGCGGGGGACAAGGCCGAAAGGGCTCGCAGCATAATGTGGCCACTTAAACCCAGAGGAAAAAAAAGGGGGAGAGTGACACAAGAGACACCGCGACCTCTACTCCACCTCCCTCTCTCTCCTTCCCTCCCTGCCTCTCGCCCCATGTTTCTGTGCTGTTCTACCACTCAGTGGTCAGTAATGGGCAGTAATTATGGTTAATCCTGGTGGGTTATCTGGCTGATAGCTGGAAGCTGTTATTGAATCTCAGAGACGCGAGCAATAATGAACACAGAGAAGGGCTGAGGGTGTACACTGTTCCCAGTTTATATGTTACTTCAGCACAGGTATCTGCCAAAAGTAAATATTGTTAATGTCCAAAAAGAACCAAGTGTCTCCAAAATGATACTACTTTAGAGGGGTACGTCAGAGGCTAAAGGCTGGAGAAGTGGGATTGGGACTATAAGGTTTTCAGTTTAATCTTCAGGACAGGCAGAAGCATTTCTCCTCCATCAACATCCACAGTTGATGTGCCCTTGAGAAAATCACCTAACCCCCAAATGCTCCCTGCCCATCTGCAAGGAATGGGTTAAATGTAGATGTCATTGTGTTATTGTATACATAAAAAATAAATAAATTAAACTCTAAAGTGGAGCTAATTAATTAACATTTTTTTCCATTTGTTTTCTTGTATGATATTCATAGTGGAGATATGTACACATTTGACTCAAGTTCATTCAGGGTATTATTGTTTAAGTGCGATACTTGGAAACAAAAACATAAAAAAAAAATCCACAAATCCTGAAGCTTTAGTCCTCGGTACTTTTGGGATGAGTGGGATTAGGATGGCTTCCTCCCACACTCCAAAACTCGTACTGGTAGGTGGTCTGGCAGTTCATAGTGTTCATAGGCTGTGTGTGTGTGTGTGAGAGAGATGCCCTGTGCTGGACTGTCACCCTGTTGTTCCTTGTGTCCAGTGATACAGAAAATTAATGAATAAATGACTGAATGTTTAATCCTTAATCCTAGTGTGAGTAAACACACCCTTGCAGTTTAGGTCCAGTTCTGAACTACTTTTTCCATTTAGAATTCCAGAGAAACCCGGTGTGTGTGTATCATCAAAACAAAAATAAAGGCACACAAGCGTAAAAGATTAGCTCTGAATCACCAAGTATGTCTAAACACTTAGGAACTCCATTTCCCATAACTAATCAATATCTATTGTGTGTGTGTACATGTCATTTATTCATATATTTTATATCAAACTACTCTTAATCTACTTCTTACTCTATTTTCCATACATAATCTTATAACAACATGGAGGGTGTGTCTGAGCAGAATAAATGATCAGTGTGCACTGCCCCTCTGTATCAGTAACACCAAGCACTGCTTTTCTGCAAACCCAAGTGTACACTCCAGTCTGAAACAGTGGCTTAAAGGAGGCACCATCATCGCCATCTAGTGGAGCTTTAGGGGAACAAAGGTGTTCCGTGCAGCTGTGGAGAGGACTTTACTGAAGCAGAGGGAAGACAGTAAGAAACCAACAGCAGCTGATCAGTCCTGAGACTGCACAATAAATCTACTCCCACTGAAATGAATTAGAGAAATGACACAAACACCATGCCCTGCTTTCACTCTGCTGCAGTGCTTATGTTCCAAAGAGACACGGACTAGCGCCCGTTTGTTAAAGAAATAGTCTGAAGGGAAGGCAAATATTAAAGCAATGGGTGTGTGTTTTATAGAGTCATTTGCTCTAATTAGGCAGATGTATGTGTGTGTGTGTGTGTGTGTGTGTGTGTGTGCTGGAGAAAGTATGGTGCCTGCCTAATGGAAGCGAATTAAGAGATTGAGTGTGATTAGAATGAAGCTGTAAAGTTTATAGTGCAGAGAGAGTACTTGGCTGTGTGTGTACGTGTGTGTGTGTGTGTGTGTGTGTGTGTGTGTGTAGTCACACACGTCACAATCTATTAAGCTCTGGCTAAATAAACCTCATCTGTTTCTTTTTTTGGTAATGGATTTATATATTTTCAATAATGACAATCATTTTCATTCAAATAATGACACTGAGAACTAGTGACACTGATTCTGTGATGTGTGTTTGTGTGTATGTACTGTGTTGGTACAAGTGGAACAGACGCAGTGTCACTGCAGCGCTGAAAATGATCCACAAGCCAAACAATACCTGTTTTGTGGTGGTCCTGACCACTGAAGAAAACGAATAAAAGGGACAAACAATGTACACAGGGCAACAGGTGGACCACAGTCTGTATCTACAGAGCTACAAAGTGCACAGTCAGTGGACAGTCAGTGGAGCTCAGAGTTCAGGATCAGGATGAAGCTGTTACAGTAGATGAATGAATGAATAATGAAGAAACGTATTGAATTATATACATTATATTATCAACCTGGACATCCGCTTTCCAGAGCAGTGTTGCAAGCCCACCCCCTGCACCCCCAAACAAAACTGTCTGTTTTTATAAAACACTTGTCATAAATATGTTCATATTTCAGACAGCGAAGTAGAACATGCTAGAATCTCCCTCTCCACCTCCCACACAACTAAACTCCTCTGGGTTGCCAGGTCTTCCTTCCTGTGTGACCAGGCTGTGGTCTCTCCGTCTCTGTGTCTCTGACAGAAGACATACGAGGTCTGTGTGCAATTTTCAGTAGCGATTTAATTTGTTTTGTTGTGTTGTCCCAATGTTCCAGATAAGAATGTTGTGTGTGCTCGATAATTTGCAGATAATGTGTGAGGTTTAAGAGCAGCTGGCACAGAGGGTTCAGCTCCTGGGCCTGAAGAGCTTTGAAATGGAGGGAACTGGGGGAACAAGCTTTAAGCTGCATGCAGTATGAGGTTTGTAATGCCAACAGGAAATGTATGCATTGTTTGGTGTGTTTATATATGCTTACAGGTCCTCCATTTGATGCATGTTCCATCTAGTGTAGCTGATATTTCAGACTGGCCTCCAAATTTCACCAAGGTCTACCAGCTGAAATACGCTATCAAACAATTTGGACCTCATTTGGATGGTATTTCAAATTTATTTTTACATTTTTTAAATGTTCACATGCTGCCTTTTACTGCAGGTTCGGCCATGTTAAAGCAACCCAGCAGCAAGGCTAAGTCCAAGATATGTGTGGAGTGTGGGGCAGGGCAGTGCTTAATATTGTACCTGATCTCCTGAATCCTTTCTCATTTCTCTCCCCACTAACTTTTCTCTTTTATCTCTGGGCCTAGGGATGGGCGGTATCCACATTTTTCATACTGTCATACCGTTTCAAATATTATTGCGTATTACGGTATTACCTCAGGCTGTGAGACAGTGCACACGACCCCTGTGTTGACAATAAAAACATGTTTCTGAGAGAGCAAATTTCAGCAACTGGTGAGGAAGGACCAGAAAAATAAAAAAATACGCAAAAGAGGACCATTCTACACTGTTTAGAAGCACAGCTGGCACTAAGAGGCGCTTGTGGTTTAGCACACCCCAGCAGAGTTTTCAGCGAACTGAGGCTCAAAACACACATATTTATATGAGCAGAGTCGAGTGAAGGATTTTCTGAATATTTTCTTCTTTTACAGCTTTCGTCCTCTCTCTTTTAACCCAAACTCGGCGCTAACCTTAAAACCGCAGTGGGCTACTGGGTCAGCAGTCATTGAGCTGCCACAGTGTCCCCTCCCTGTGGCTCTCTTAAATGCTTGAACATTTTAGCCGACACAGAACAGAAATTTGACACCACACACAAATGTCATAAATACCGCCCTCATTTTGAGATACTGTCCACATTTTTAAAATATACGTTATACAGTATTATTATGATACCGCACAACCCTATCTCTCTCTCTTTGTCTCTCTATCAGAGAGGTGGGAAAGTGACTGTGTAACACTTGGGCAGAATCCATTAGTGTTTGAGGGAATCTTTATTATTTTTGCATTTACATTTCCTGCCTGAACCAGACGATCTCTTCCAGAGCCACTTTCAGGAGGAGTTTGTTCAAATTCAGGGCTGATGTTTAAGAGGATGCCCAACGTGAAGTAAATTGACGGGTTCCTACCACACACCCACTTTTATGTTTACTTATTAAAGAAGGGTCTCATAAAACGTGCACACAGACCCTGGTATGAAACCCTCCTGAAGTGCCTCATTAACATTTAGAAGGTAAAATATGTAACAATGTTTAATTTGATCAGTCTCATAGGTCTTCAGTTATTACATTCCACTACAACAGCCCTCATCATCCGTGATTATCTGTTATTCACCTGAGGGGACAAAGCTTGGGAAAACAAAGAACTTCAGCAAGGTACACCAAGTGTGTGTGTGTGTGTGTGTGTGTGTGTGTGTGTGTGTGTGTGTGTGTTTTCATTTCTTTTCAGGACATTGGTATGCAGCATTAATCAGCAAAAGCCCTTTATGTTTAGCCCTTGATGT